>NC_042291.1:1874561-1924561 GCF_901000725.2 Takifugu rubripes | reverse complement strand
ACAGCTTCTTCACGTCTCCTTTTCCTTACATCAAAGTGTGAATGTAGGATGATCTTAACCCTAAAAAAGAATATATTTCAACTTTTTTCCACCTCTAAGCGGTACAGACCTTTTTTCCTCTGCTCTGACTGATGGTAAACACCCGGCCTTTTCCTGAAAAATATCTCTGAGTGCACTTATCTTGCAAATATTAAAAAATAGATTAAGGGGCCATTGGGAGGTAAGTGGTTCCATAAGCAGAATTGATGGGACTAAGTACTATCATGGAGACTGCCCACATCACCTTGAGGGTCATATCCATGTTAATGACACTACGTGCTGCGTGCTTTCTTTCTGAAGAATGGCAGCCATTTCACTGTGGGCTCTGACACCTCACTTAAACAGCCATTCCAGGCAGTTAACTGGAGCACGAGGGCCCACATACCAGACAGCTGGAAGATGGACAACACGGGGTGAAAAGGGAAAAAAATCCACTCCTGAAACATATTCCAAGGGCAAATGAAACGCTATAGTTTCTGGGACGAGCTTCCCTTTGGAGGCATGAATATCAGAAGACCGAGAATGAGCAAACAGGGGACTAGCTTACACGTGTTTATTAATAGCACTAACAGCAAGTTGTTTTGTAATTTTTGTATTTGAATTTGAAGAGGGAAAAAAGGGAGATGAAATGAAGAAAAGAGGCCGGATTCAAACTCTAGGCAAAGTTTCGCCCCAAAAAGGAGAAAAAGAAAGCCTTTGGTTTGTGCCTCCAGCAAGGTCTTCATATGAATGATGCACACCTCTAAGCCAGCTCAAGGGAAAGTTGTGGACAGCTGCCAGTTCCATGGGGTCTGGAGGATGCCTTCTGCAATTAGGCTCTTCTTCCTTCCGTAAAGACTGGCAGCGCTGGTCCTGCCAGCCACTTTCCCTGGACCCTGAGTCCCTTCCCCCGGCCAGCGCATCAACACAAGTGTTGAAAGGTTCCATTTGACCACGGAGATGGGGGCTCCCTTCCCTGCCAGCAAGCTTCTGAGCCGATTTGAAGGTGTGTATCCCTGGACTGGAAAATCTTCCCTATCCGAAAAGTCGATTAAAGCCAGCAGCTGCGTTTCAGGCTCTGCCAAGCAACCCTGCAACACACACGCGCACACGTGCATGCACTCACTCTCTCACACACACACACATGCTCACGCACATCATTTGACATCAAAAAGTCCTTGGAGCTGCTCAGCTGCAGCCCCAAACATAAAGCCAACTTTACTTACTCAGCTTTTCCAACGTTATCTCTTGGTTCCATCAAGCGTGCACCCAGAGGCTGCGGAAGATGGACAAACCGCCGCTAAAAAACAGGCACGTGAATTTATTTTGCAGGATGCGTAATATTTATCTGCTAAAATTGTGAATTTAGTAGCTCCTTTAGTTTACGGAGTGGACAAGTTCTTTCAGGACAATTTAATTAGACGTGCTTCGGTTTTGTTTAAAATAGCAGAAACATCTTCAGAACACGGCGTTTGCCGTTGCTTCCTTTGAGCTAATGAAACCAACAAGCCAAAAAGGAAAAGCGTGTCACAGGTTCCACAGAGGGCTTACTTCTGTGTGGAGCTTCAGCTTTGTGTTTCAGGAAATTGAGCACTGAAATGGCCCTCATTGCTCAGCAGCCACCAAATAAATTTCCAGTGGGGGGAAAGAAAATCAATGAGTGCATTCTGCTTCTTTTTCAGGACCTTGTAGGCTCTGCCTTGTGATTTTAAAGGAATGTTAATGTAATTTATTGAACCTCTTACCCTAATCACGCAGATTGCCTATAATTACATACCGTGACAGCTGCCGGACTTCTAATTGCTAATGCTTTTCCGGGAATTTGTCCTCTAATCTTTGTGTGTAATGACTAAAAAGAAGGAGAAAGTGCTTCGCTGCTACTTGGAGTTGCCTCTTTGGCTGCAAGGGCATTGGGGTTTAACATATCTCCAATATTTCAATGTAATGTTTATCAATTTGATATGGAAATCAGACAGAAATCGCCTCTCCTCTGTGCAGCTTTACCAACTGGTGGAGGCAGGCAGAACATGAAGAATGCCACTGTTTTGGCACTTTGTTGTATAGAATGATGATAAATACTCTGTTTCAATTGGATTTGATTTGTTTTTTTCCTGTTGTTTTGAAAGAAATACCAGAGCGGAGTGTAGATTGCGGCGCATGATTCACCTGTACCCATTATAGTGTGTATGTGTGTATGTGTGTAGTTTCGTACCGGCATTATACACAAATGTGCAACTTGGTTGGATAAAATGTAGATCCAGCAATCTCCTGTGCTCCAACGCCACATGGCCCGGAGACAATAATGGCTGTTATTCTGCTGGAAGCCTGCTGACACTGTTCCCTGTTTCCTGCAGCAATTTGAATGCCATTTTCTATAGTATCATTTTGTTGTCACGGTTGCAAATCAGCCAACATAAAAAGGGCCTTTTGTTGGGCATCATTCATTAGACTTTGACCATCCATTCAAATGGATGATAAATCAATAATTAGAATACAAGTAAATCTTCTTTTGTGTCATTTTTGTTCTTTTTCCAAGCGCACATGGAGAAACAGTCCCACCTTTTTCAGTCAAAGTGAAAATGAGACGATGATAATGGAACAACACCTGTTCAGTATGCATTTATTGCATGCTTGACAGAACTGATTGGACTGTCACTCGTGCAAGAGCTGTCAAGTCATCCGCAGTATTCATTAAAATAATACCCCAACATCCGAAAAAAAAAAAATTATTAGGAGGCTTTCCAACACAAATAGATACATGCAGAGCAGGTTTTCTTTTCTTCTCCCAACCCTCCCCCCCACGTCCACTCACCCATGCTGAGACACTAATGTCATCCACTCTGCTTTCAAGTATTCTCGCCCCATGTGGGCCAAAAGGAGCCAGAAACCAGAGAAGCAGAAGGCGGATTTTTTTGCTCATCAAAACAGCCATTTCACGAATCCCCTGGGTTCACATTGTGAAAGATAGTATTACCACAAACACAAATTTAGCATTAAAAAATACACAACTGTCATTTTAGATCAAGGATTGGTGCCTCTGATGGTTGCCTCTGTGATTGGTGCGGTTCTCTTTCTGAAGCTTTGGTTAATAAAATTATAACAAAATTGATTTTATGGATGTGAACCCTAAAAATCAACCAATGAAGTTGCCAATAAAGTTCTAAAAAGTGTGCCAGAGTCATTAAGCACCTGCCTCTCAGTGGACTTGAAACGCAAAAAATATGACCATTAGAAGAATAACACCTAATAAGTGACAGATAATGAGGGGAAGAGGATACAAACATGATCAAAACAAGCTGATAAAAAGTTAACAAAGACTAAAATGAAGAATGGATAATAAGGGAACGCTCGCTGAGATGAACCTGCTGTTATCCGTTGCTTTGTTTGTGTGTGTGTGTGTGTGTGTGCATGTGTGCGTGTGTAGGCCTCCTACAGATGCCGAGAAGTATTATATTTCATGCATTTTCAATCAATAAAGTTTTAGAAAAATTGCAGTCCGCCTAGGTTTAAACAGAGGTGCTAGCTAATCCGTAGATGTGGCACGGATGGGTTTGGCCCCTCCCCCCGTCCGTCTCTTCTGTCTGCCAGATGGCTGGTGGGTTAGAGTCTCCTGACATCCATCAGTGTCTTGCAGTCAGCTGCTCCCGCAGCAGTGATCTGACCTGCAGGCTGGTCCAGCAGAACTCCCGCTCTTCGCCTAATGATGCCGCCAAATGAAGCTCCGTTTCCTGGGAGCCAAATAAAAACGCAGCCAATACGGCACGGCAGTCCAATACAGATGTGAAGCTCCCCGGTTTGGGGAGGAGAAAGAGGGAAAAAGGATGCAACCAATTTCAAGGGATTTGCCAAATTCCCCGAATTGTGTGTCCTGCATGGAAAACCCCCATTTTGAAACTGTCTGTTTGTCTCAGCTGCCTCCAGGACCATCGGAGACATTTGTAATTATGTTACATGAAATAGGAACTGTCCCTTGTCGCCCTTGAGAGTGTCAAAGATTCTCATGGCCCTCCTTGCGCAGCTCCGTCCACGAGGGCACCTCTAAAAGGAAAACACACAATCATCTAACTAAGTGATTTCCTCTGGCCTCCCTGGGGTGATAACGTGCACTCCGGAGCCACCTAGAGAGGCTTGTCCCGAAAACACGCAGCAATCCGCAGATTCGGTGGCTTTGACACGTCAGCTTTTCTCTGCACGCCTGAAGGGAAAGTCTCTTCTAATGGACCCAACATCAGCAGTGAAAACCAACAGGCCTCACGGCGCCGCCGAATGAGCCCGGCGCCGTGCTGGAGAGGGAAATAAATGTCACAAAAATGTAATTTTGCCCCTCAACTAAAGGACTCTCTTGGCTCTGACTCTGGATACCTACTCACATATTACCGGTAACCATTTAATTCCACGAAGGATTGACATAAAAAGCTACTTTTCGTTCCACACAAATGCACAGCTCAAATTGGTTTACGGTCCCCGTAAATCGACCGGGAATCATTTCCTCTGTAAAATGACCCATTATGGAAGAATCATTAAAAAACAACCCTTTAGGACTCCATAAAACTCGACGAATAATTATTTTTCATAACGTTTTAATAAACAGGTATTTTAATTAACTTCACATTTCCTGAAAGGCCTTCTAAAATGCGACCTAATGGTCAGGACAATATTCAGGCTCAATAAATTATTCATACTCACCAAATATTTAGAGATTATTCTAATTATCTTACTCTCCCTCACCTGTATTTGGAGCGTGATTTGTTCATAATAATATGCAAACCTTTTGGAATTTCATGGTTTTCTGCCTCAATTTGACATCGAATATTGCCCAATATTCATCTAAGTCAAAATAACTGACAAATATAAAAATACATATACAAATATATATACATATACATATATATTGTAAATGAATTAATAAAGAACTGAGCCATTGTCCATTTTGACTAAGAGCAGCCATCCAAACCTCCTGGTGCTGCCGGAAGTAAAAAAGTTAACCCTTGGAATGAGAAGCCCTCTGGTTGAGTCCCTTCTGGCAGCAATATCGTCAACCCAGCACTTCCTGTGGCGGTGGGTCAGTTTTAGCCTGTTCTTCCTGGCAGGACTGCGGCAGCTCTGACACGGCAACTCCAAATGCGGATTTTGTTTTTCTTGAGCCAGTCTGTGGTGGACTTAGAGTCAGGATAACGTTTGCATGATGATTCTTGATGGTGGATCCTCTTACAGCTCCTCTTGGCTAGACGCGGCCCGCATAAGCAAAGTGTAGCTCAAGTCTGCACCTACCAATGAGGCTTCAGGTTTGCGAGGAACTGACTCCAATTAGCTTCTTTGAGGTCGTTAAAGGGCTGGCATCCATCACCAATAAGACATTAAAGATCATAATTTTGCTGTGTCATTATATTTGGTGTTGCTCAAATGCATGAAAATACAGCTGATAAAAACACAGTCAACAGTTTGGTGACAGTATATTGATGGGTTTCTATGTTTTCCATGTGTCTATGTAGGTTTTTCAGAGTTTTCTCCCATAGGTCCACAAAAAGAACAGGTTAGCTTAACGTTAGCCTTGTCCGTCAGACGCCTCCCAAAGCCACCTTGTGAAGAATGTCCATGCAAAGGGTGTTTGTAAGGTTGTGTTTCCTTTATTTTCTCACATAATTACCAAAAGCAATCTTTAAAAATCACCTATACACGACATATTACCTCAAAACATGACAAAATTCTGCCCCAAATATTTCCAAAGCATCAAAGCAGCTAAAAATCTGGAAAAGATGAGTACTTGATTTAAATTGATTTCTCTTTTGTTTGACTATCGGCGCCGCGTTCTGCGGCATTTTGTTCACCTCGCTCCCCGTGGTGGTGTGTATTCATCGGGACTGCTGTTTCCAACCAGATAAACAGGTTTTTTTTATGGCAATTACTGCCTGAGGATTGTTCCGAATGTGACTCGGCTGTCAATGAGGAGTCGGGCGGGGGAGGGGAGCTGTGACGAGAGGGAATTTAGAGCAACCGGTGGAGCACAGCTCCAGGGGTTGTGTGCAGGCATATAACTGCATACAACCGTGTAACATTCCATGTGACATGAAGCTGCTTGTGCACGTGCATGTAAGTAGTAATGTGACTGTAATTGTTCCACTGTAGTTCACACCTTCACAGCATGGATACCGCATAATAGTGGCAAACAACTAAAAACACGACTTATCTTTTGGTGACTGGTTCCCGTCCACAAGTTCCCTTTGGTGTTGTGTTCTGGTGGGTTTTGGCCGGTGGTAGGGGACAGCAAATTGGAGGGATTCGTCATTAAAGTGGGCGGATAAAGAAAGATCTCTGCAGTCCCCACGTTGTCCTTCCAATAACCAGCTCCAGTGTTTACTGGGATTTACCCACATTTAATGGGAGATTTAGCAGCAGCTGCGCCCGGAACTTTGTCCTGTTTTTCCAAACTTAAATATTTTCTTCATCTCCCAACTCCTCTCCCGCTGAGCACCGACCCCGATTCCTATGACATCAACGTCAATAATCAAGAGCTTTTCCACATCGGCAGAGCACCTACAAACACATATTATGTCGGATCGGAACAGCTAAAATTTTACCTCATCAAATTCTTTTTTTTTCCCTCTGAAAAAACATGAATCTGCAGAGGGGATTTTTCAAACAGGGAAGAAGCGTACAAGCACAACTCGACGTAAATAGTATAATTTACACTGACATTGTTTATCTGTGATCTGCTCCAGTTGCTTCCAGTGGTGACCTCATCATGAGGGGAGCACTCCCTCTGGGAAGGCTGAAGGCTGTTCTCGGTTATATTTGCATTTATTAGTCTCCACATGGTGTAGGTACAGTGTGGAACACAGTGGCTCTGTGACCAGTGTTTATTTTTAGTCCCGTACGTCTTCATCTCTGTAAACAGGCTCCATATTTCCATCAATTTCCTTCAGAGTGACCGCACTGATACGGCGTTCATGTACGCTTTTGGTGGTCATAAACGGCGTTTCACGTTTGACAAATGGTCAGGAAATCTTTTAAAATCATGAACGCACCACCATAATAAGGGAGAGTGTGTCATTAAATCAGCCAGCTTTTCCTGACATTTGTCAACCTGTCAGGACGGAATAATGTGCTTGATCACATTCCAAATCCACCTGCAATCAGATAGGAAGATTCTTAATAACAGCGCATTATAACAAGGTAGTGGTGGATCATTTTTATTGTGGTGTACAGCAGTTAATGGCTTAGGAAAATAAATTGTCAAAAAAACTATTCCTGTACAATTCCCAACTGAACACAGACCGCTCTATCATATTTTCTCCCAGCGTGTTGAACATAATAACGGTGCATTAATGCTGTGACATTTAATCAACAAGGGACACTCAATAATATAAATTGAAGCAAGAGTTCTGATTTTGCCCTAACAGGATTCTGTTTGGATCCCGGGAAAATATACGACTGCTGGACAGGGAGCACTGCAGGCACTCCATTTAAACAAAACGTTTCCATGTTTACAGAGGCAGCGATGTCAGGATGGAGAGGTATTCATATTTATGCACATGACATCCGCCTCTTGGCACTGCTGCTACTTGTAGAGCTCATATGCAAACACTCACATTGCTAAGCAACAAAAGTACCTATCACTGTGTAACGGCGAGTGGGTGACAAGCTAGCATTATTTCCCTAATCCCAGCCCTCTGGAACGCTGCACTGGCCGCAGCGGCTGCAGGCTGAAAGTGGAGCTGCAGCACTGACTACTGGTGGCAGCCTGCTATAAGCCTGAGGTGGAGCTCAGGCCCTCCTCCAGGGATTTACCTCAAAATTCACCACAATCAGGCGGCTTTGCATGCTCCGAACAATCGAGAAAATGCTTAGCGTGACACTTGAGCGTGAGATGTTGTGCAATATCTGCACATATCCCTCTTTTCTTCCCTCGTACCCGTTTTGTCCGACGCACAATAAAACGTTGTCTCTTCCTCCTTCTCAGACAGCCCGAGCTGGCATCCTGAGCAGCACAAATCTGTGAAATGACTGTGCTGATACCAGCGCCAGTCATTCTCCTTTGTTAACCTGCATCCGCAGGGAGAGGAAAGGAGCTCCGCTTCGCCAGGAGACTGGCCAGAAACACAGCTGGCGAGCCGGCCAGATTGCATCAGCATAGAGCAGATTACATCCTATCAGACAAGTCAGTGAAGGGAGAGGAGCCGAAGGAAGGGAAAGTGAAAGCTAATGAACACAAGTCAGGTCGCAGTGGCACAGAGACAATTTACCGCAGATGTGTTCAGGAAAAGTCTCAGGAAGGGAAGGATAGACTGAGCAAGTGCAGCGGAGGAGCCCCCTGTTTTTGATTTAAAAGACAGGGAAAAGGCCACAGCCGGCCAGGAACGTCCATTCCAATTTGTGGAAACAGAAATCAGTCTTCACCGACGAGCGTCGTTAATTTGAAGGACCCCCCCCCCCACACACACACACACACACACACACATCCTTTTTTTAAAATTGAGTAATCAACACAGCAGTGGTCTTCGCCAATGAGAGGAGAGCAGAACCACCCACTAACCGCAGCTGTCGATGCCAACCTGCTCAGTGGGCGCTCTGAGTGGGCTGATTAAAGCAGGCCAGGTTAATGAACGGCACTGATCAATTACCTGCTTCAGGCCCTGACCCACATCACCCATGGAGCAGAATACTGCGTTAGCATCACAGCAACAATACAGAAGAGTCCATCCGTCCTTCCATCCATCCATTAATCCATCCATCCACCCAACTATCCAACTATCTATCTATCTATCTATCTATCTATCTATCTATCTATCTATCTATCTATATATCTATCTATCTATCTATCTATCTATCTATCTATCTATCTATCTATCTATCTATCTATCTATCTATCTATCTATCTATCTATCTATCTATCTATCTATCTATCTATCTATAGCATGTGATTGACAAAGGTGGTGTCTCCTTCGCCTCAGGTCTCGGTGCCCAGCCATGTCTCAGCTTGTCTCAGCTTGTTTGTGTGTGTGGGTGTGTGTGTGTGTGTTTGAGTGTGTGTATGCATGTGTGTGTGTGTATCTGTGTGTGTGTCCTTTTTCTTGATTCTCTTGTTTCTCTTTGTTGTTTTTATCCTTTGTGAGGCACTTTGTGCTACCCAGTGTGTGAAAAGTGCCATATAAATAAAATAAATAAATAATAATAATATCATGCCTCTCCTGTAAATTATCGATGATTCAGCGGCCAGTGGATAATCCTGCATGAGCGCACATCTCATTAATTCCATGATTTGTTTGTTAATTTCCTGCAGCTGCCTTTTCCCACCTCTTTCCCCACGGGGTTACGGAGAGTACGGGGGCTGTTTAGCACCACAGCATGGACGGACACGGGCCCACCTGTCCAGAGGTGACCTACCGTCGCACTTGTTGATGAATGTCAGCCGATTCTAGTCAAAGGCAGACTTGGCAGAGGGGACGTGCAGATGTCTGGCTGTGACTGGTCTCCAGGTAACAGTAGTCTGGTCTGAATGCACCTATCTTCCGAAGATCCCCAGGATCAGCAGACATCAGTGAGTCAGTCATGTGACCGGCACCTGGGGATGCGATGTCATCACTCAATATCCGCACCTGATGATGAACTGGGAGTTTTTCTCCTCTGTCAATTATCAAACGGGCTCGCCTCTTTTCGCTGACACAAGATCGATGCAAAAGAACAGCACATGCATTTCGCCATAAACCTGCTCTCGCTCTGATCAATATACCACGAGGAGCAGAATGTCTGCATTACCTCCCCCTGAGAACTCTTTCTATCATGAAATCACACACACACACACACCGTTTGTGGACACGCGGCCCCGCCGCGTAGACGCGACCCCGCCATACCCCCCCCACCCTCGCTCCCTCGACTGAAAATAGGGCCTGATGGAAAGGAGAGCAGGCGAAGAGAGCAAAAATCAATAATCTATTCTATTTAATGGGCTGGAGTGTCGTGGTAATGAGACAGGCCTGGATGAGTTGAAGGGGCCAGTTGCCAAAATGTTTTCCAGGGCGTTGCACGCCCAGATCAGCACTTCTACCTTTTCCTCGGCTCCTTTCCCGACGACAGAGATGAACACACATTTGCTGTTCTCCTACTCCAGGCTGCCTTTTCCCCATCCGTTTGTAAACTGTTGGTCATCGTTTGAAATTCGTCACACTGGCGAGCCGGCATTATCCTTCACTCGTGTCTTTGTAGCATCCGCCTTTGTTTACCTCCTCTGGATGACTGGTTTCCAATAACATGACACTGATCTTCTTCGGACTCGTGTTGCCAAACTCATGCATAGGAAATGATTTGAAGGATATTGGACTTTGATGCCCGTCCCTCGCCGCTCTCCCTCCCAGCCGCTCTCCCTCCCCGCCCACGTTGCCGCATGGACTCCCAAACGAATCTCTGTGATTAAGGAAGGTGAGGTGCCAACCTGGGGTTCGGCCGTGGTGTTCCTCTGCCTCTGCAACATCGGCGGGCGGCGTCTGTGGCGCGCATGACGTCACATTTGGCCGTTTTAAACGATGGCAGCAGCATTGCCGTCTCTTCTGAATGCAGCTCGCAGCAGAGTGACGTGATGTGTGTTTAAAGCACTTCCTCCAGTCCACAGAGTTCCAAACTGCTGCGATGATTTGACCTTTAGTGGATATTTCTGTCTCTTCTCTGACTTTTCTTTTTCACCAATGCTGTAAATTATGGTGGAGAAGGGGAAAAAATACAGGAATCCGAGTTTTCTTGAATCAAATAATGAGAAATGAATCCAGGAGTAGCTTCTTCTGCTGCTATTTTGAGAGGTTCCAGAACTTCCTTGGGGAATAGGGCATTAAAAGTAACATGTTGCCGGACTTCTATAGTCTTCCCAGGGCACAGACTGAAACGCAGACGCCCATGTTCGTTCATGCGGAACTCCAAAAGCAGAAAACTTTCTGTTGGTTTAAGGACGCTGCGAGAACTTGGCTTGAAGGAGCTCCATAAAGATTTTATAGACCCGGTGTGATGCAACAAATCCTCTGCTTTGAAATCATTCAGTCAAAAGTTCAAATCACTAACAGAAAAGTAATTCTTGGACTTGAAGTGGAACAACACACCACCCAAGAGCTTTGAGCAGACAGGATGGAGGGTGGCGCAGCATGGAAAGACTAAAGCAAATCATTACAACCCCTGAAATCTTCAAAAAACACCATCCTACAGCAACAAAGTAGAGTAAAAGTCCCCCTAAATATGTCAAACAATTCAACATAAGCAAATATGTAAGTGAACTCTACATATTTACAGTTGTGTGGTGGATACAGCTGCATGAATAACTGCCCACTTGCTCGTAAACTAGCAGAATTGATGCAATAGTAAATAGTGAACAGTCAGTAAGTCAATAGTTTAATCAGATGATGTTTATGGAGCTGGATTCCCATAAATCAATCAACCAAGCCCTAAAAATGATTTCTGAACTAATTACTTTAGTAATTCAGCCAATAAGGGAAGGAGGTAATTTGTTAGCAATAATGATAATAATAGTAATAAAATGTGTTATAACTCAATGCTGGCTGCTGTTTGACAGAGGAAGACACAGCAGAGTCGTTTGTGATGTCACAGGACGTCCTGCAGTGGCCATAATTCCAAATGTCAAACGTTTCTCTGCAGCGAAAAAAGTTACTCATCGGGGATTTTTGTGGGGGAGGAAAATCTGACACAGATGGAGAATTCATCTTATAAGATCTACGGTAACAGTAGAATTATGTCGGTCTTAAAAATGGCTTCATGTACTGTATGTAAGTATCAGACACATGGAGTTTATACTACTGCAAATATTGACGCGTTTGTGTGGATATGCTGGTGAGAAACACACCAACGCACCATTACAGCTCCTCTGCTCTGCTGCTCAGCTTGCTAGGTTGGGGGAGACGGCGTTTGATGAGAATGTGCGCTGACTGGCAGCTTCTATTTCTTTGGAATTCTCACATTTGCCATCTCGGAGGTCTCTGGACTCTTGTCTCGTCTGTGGAAGTTTCAGAGCGAGGAGGTCCGGCAGCTCCGAGCCTGTCTTCGCTCCATGGCACATTTCTTTCATTCAGAGGAAGCAAAGGCAAATGCTCACACACACACACACACACACACACACACACACGGTCTCTCCTTACCAATCTGATTTTAACAGAATGTCTATAACCGTCTGTCCAGGCCTGCTGCATCAAATGTTTGATGTCCTCTGTAAAAGGTTGTGAAAGCGTTTCATCTGTCAAACTATTTCCAGTCACTTGATGGCTGTTGCACCTCTGTTGTTGAGAGGAGAGGAGAGGAGAGGAGAGGAGAGGAGAGGAGAGGAGAGGACAGGACAGGACAGGACAGGAGAGGAGAGGAGAGGAGAGGAGAGGAGAGGAGAGGAGAGGAGAGGAGAGGAGAGGAGAGGAGAGGAGAGGAGAGGAGAGGAGAGGAGAGGAGAGGACAGGAGAGGAGAGGAGAGGAGAGGAGAGGAGAGGAGAGGAGAAAGATAGTCTTCCTTTTTTCCCTCTTTGATTCATATTTCTGGAGCCAGTGTCACATTTTAAAACAACCATTCTCATTGCCTATTTATTGTTCACCTATTGTGTGTTTTCCATTATTACTACTGAGCATGATCCTCTGTTTTAACCTGTTTCATGCTAAAGACTTTCTCCTGCAACACATTTTCAACTAATTTCCAAAATCCAACAGCCCCTCTGTGCTTATCCATGCAGCAATTATTACACTATGACTTACATTCCCCTCTGAACTAAAAGGAAAAGTACATTGAGTTTATATATAAGCACTTTTGCTCCATTACTCCACTGACACTTCAATCTATTGTGATGTACATTGTGAGCCTGTTCCCATTTTCAGAGTCAGTCAGTTGGTATTAGACTGAAGCTCCATCCAAAGCACAGCCTGTAATAGGATATTAGCACCAATGATCCAGCGTTCCCTGTTTTACTTTTCCAGTGGGGTTGACTTGGAGAATGGCTACGAGGGCAGAGGGCAGAGCAGGTGCAGACGCCTCCAGCTGTGTGGAAGCCTGGCGTGGCCAACGGCTGAGCGCTGCCTGGCAGGCTGCAGAGGAAATCAGTGCATTTCATCAGAAAGACGGCAGCGGCTGAATGGCCTGTGATAAACGCTGTTATTGAATCTTCGGTGATTTTCACCAGCTTGTGGCTACGGCGCGGGCTGATTGCAATGCATTCACTATTTACATCCCATTTCCGACCCTTTATTTCCAACAAAAAGTCCGATTTTGAAAGGAAGACAATGTTTTTCTCAGGCTTCATTTGCACGCCAAGCACTGCCGATGGAGCCACAATCTGTGGCTGCGAGAGAGGAGGATCCCAATCTGGTTTTGAAGGGGATCTCTTCCATCTACCCTGGAATTGCCCCGGCGAACATCCGCAAGGCGATGGCGTACAAGCTATGACCAAGCTGTGTTCTCATTGGCCAGATCTTCCTGCGGGACTTTACGCTGATGACGTCCAGCGCTGCTGAGAGGGAACTCCAGACAAAAAAAAGGGGCATCAAAGCACATTTGCCACCATCAGCCCATTATGGGAGCAGTCAGGGCCACCGTGCACACGTGAGAACTTAATTTAATTAAAACAGCCAGTCGTAAGAGCTCCGTTTTCTGGCCATATGGTCGGGACCTGCCCTGTCCATGTTCTTGTGTCCAGCTGAGAGGAAATCCTTGTACACACCCACAACAAGCTGGTGGAATTAGCTGTCCCACCTGGCCTGGAAATGCACCCTGCTCTCCCACAGTGGAGCTGAAGGACGCTGACAGCATATTTGACCTCAAGCTGCTGATGCACCCGTAAACAAAGGGATATCAAGTAAAGATTCATTTCATAGTTATATTTAGATGATTTTTTAGCAAATGGCACCAGTAGTGTTCCATTAAGCATGAGAATATATGATATAATGTATTTTATTGGGTCATATCTTACCCAAATATTTAAGATGCGTGCCTATTCTGAGTTTTAAAGCATTTATCGACCGCTCCCTCTCCCCGCTTCAAAATGCGAAATTAAAAGTTGCATGTTTCTGCTCCTTCCTGAAGTTTAATTTGTTCCCAGCATCTGTGATGGAGCATCTGCTGCTTACCGAGGACACAATTAGCGATCCATCAATCAGCTCTCTGTCTTGTAGCTAACTCAGATCATCTCCTGCCAGAAAGCTTGGGCAATAACAAGACGCTGTTGGCTCCGTCCTCGGCCAAGCTGTGCTTTGGCATCGCGGGGAAGACTCCGTCAGTCCATTTAATATTAAAAAATCATATTAATGATTTATGCCTCACATTATCAGGACACACAACTCAAAATGTGCTTTTTAAAATCCATTACCCTCTCGCAGGATATTATGATGCATTGTCACATTTTACCTCTCAAATAAGTGCAGACAGAGAGAGAAACATTTGAACCATCGTATGCGTGCCATTAAAGCCCGGTACCGGTCCCAAACACTGGCAGGGATAATATTGCTATACTGTCAATTTACTGGGCTTATTTCTATTGAATTGATTGATTGATTGATTGATTCTATTGAAACTCTAGACTTTGAATTTAAGGTGGAATTTAAGGTGGAGTTGTATATAAGCAGCTTCTTTGAAGGTTCACTACACTTCTGGTCTAATAGCATCCGGCGCTTTTATTGGCCTCGGGCTGGTTTCTACCCACAGTATTGATGCAATCAACAGAACATGTCTACAACTCAAATAAACACTGGGTCATAAGGAGAAGATTCCAGCTGTAAAACTGTTGTTTTTAGCCCAAAATGATAAATCCCCACGACGCTAGCAGAGCAATAACAACAATAGAAAACATCCCTATTGGACGACTGGAACACATCAATCAATCTTTATTTATATAGTGTCTTATACAATCAAAATTGTTTCATGACCTGCTTGTTGCAACTGAGGTGGCCATATTTGTTCACGGTAATGTTTTTTGTCTCATCTCGTCTCGTCTTCTTAACCACATAAACCCATGGGGGGCCGTGGGGAGCACACACAATGGACGACGGCAGGGTCCACCTAGATGACTTTTTTTGTGTGTTTCTTTTATCTCTCATTCAACTGCCGCAGCCGCAGACGCACAAGAAACCACCGTGCATCAGGACATTTCTGCTTTTCTTGCTAACGTTGCTCTGGGGAGGGAATGATGGATTTGTTATGACTGGGTATTACACATCATCGCTTTTAAATAAGAATGTCCCCCGCCGCCACTCTCCCTTCTTGGACAATCTGCAGCATGACGAAGTGCAATTACGTGCCGCATAATAGTCGGCTCAAACCCCAACCCTGTATGAGATATGAAGGACAGAGCAAAGCCCCGCGGGACGCGTTCTGACCGTGGAGGATTGGGAAGGAGAGGGTGTGTGACACATTGACTAAAATAGCCAGCAACAATAGGCTAATCGTGGAAGGCCATGCCGCCGCCTGGCAGCCCCAAAAGAGGTTCATCCTGGAATTCCGACTGGCGTCGCATCGGCTCCAGGCCACCAGCAAGCCGTCGTGTGTGATGGGAAATGAGGAGAAATAAAACCTTTGATAGCGGGGAAAACCCAAAAAGTGATTACGGTTCTCTTCTATTAGCTTCTGTCCTTGTGCTTTTGCAGTTTCTGTTGTTATTATTATTATTTGGCTAGTCGTTCCCAGCGCCATATGCTTGGAATTTCGCCTGCGCCTCAGAGGAGAGCATTTGATTTAGTCTATTTCTTGCTGAATGTCTGATGTAAAATCTGTTAGCACTAAGGGAAGAAATGAAATCAGCATTTTATTTGATGTCCTGGGTAAGAAAGCGAAACACAACCCTCCAATCCTAACAAATGCTAAAATTAGCTATGATGCCCAGTTTCTTCTTCTTCTTCCCTTTTTTCCATTCAGTTTTCTCTCTCCTGTCTTCCAAACCATTGCAAATGATTTCCATCATTTCTATTTAAGTGACATTTACAAATGAGGGGAACATCAGGAAGGCAGTGGATCTGGAATTGGAAAAGGCATTGAACTGAAGATAATGCCACAGGCGCCATAATATCAAATCCAAAGGATTTGAAATGGCATATGATGTGAAAGTGTTGCCCTGCTGGATTTTATGCTCCTTATCAATGCAGCATTTGGTTTAGTGATCCTCCATTTACGCTGATGAGGTGAGAACTGACTCTCTTTTGTTCCCCTGCTAATGTTTTTGACGTGAATCCAAGTAAAAGGTCAAAATTAGAATAAATAAGGATTTTCTTAAAAAGGGCAGCCTTGTGCAGGGGTTCATTTAAGAGCTAATAGTACAATTTGGAGTGCACGTTGAACGCTCCTGACTGCATGTTTCCGTGATTATTTCTGTGTCTGTGGGCTAGAAACAATGAAAATCTATCTGGCGTGCTGGGAAGACACGATGGTTTTATTTCACCTCCTCGCGGCGTGCTGCTTTGATCTGCATGCAGCTCACACGCGAGATGTTCTCCATAACGGCTTCAGGATGCGCAACCTTTCTGCAGCGACATTCATTCTGAAACAACATTTTCCTTTTCAATCGTTATTTCTCAATCACCCCATTTTGATGACGCTAGCTGTGTTCTTCCTTTCTTTCTTTTTTTGGTGGGAGGCAATTCTTTTTTCATCTGTCGGGAGCTGGAAAGGGAGTTCATTCGGAACGGAAACAGACGACCTCGGTCATTGCGCGCAGTCAATTACGCCGTCTTCTAATGAGATCAAACTGATGGAGGCCATCAAGAGGAACGCGAAGCCTTATCTGTGACAGATTAATGGAGCCGGTTTGATCATTTGGGCTGTTTCAAAGTGAAGTTCACCCTCTTTTCTTCAGCGGCCGTGAGGTCAGTCTCAAGAGCCACAATATCATTCAGCTCAGGGATAATTATCCACGTTCTCGCACCGCGCACGCCTGTAAATATTGTATGGATGCATGCTCTGTGGTATTAAAGCCTCGACCCCCACAGCCTCTGGGTTGTGATATAGGATGAGGAGAAAATCTCCCCCCGCTCATGTCTTCTTCACCTCCCCGCTGAACCCGAGCCCCCTGCTCGTGGCGCCTTTGATTTGGAAGCCCATTCACGGTCCAGTAAGTCCCATTTTCTCATGGATGAGATTATTGACGGCGGCCTCCGTTTGTTCTAATCCACCTCGTTGCCATTCAGGAGCCAGCGCCGATCCCATAATCATATTCCTCCCTGCCAGTCAGGTCTGGCTGAAAGATTACTATCTAAAACAGAGCGAATCCAAAGGTTATAGCACTGTAACAGCAGTGTAATAGACGATTACAATAACTTTTTTGGGGGGGAGGGGTTACCATGAAGAGAATCCTGTCTCCTAGGATAAGAAATATCTGGAGTACAACCTTCCCTCCTTTTAGAGTCACGTGTCTTGGAGGGACTCCACGTCTGCCGCGCCAGATGTGCGGCTCACGCAGCTGGAGGAGCCGCCGCTCTGCGATAAGACGCGAGGTGAAGGCGGCTCATGTTTGTGTCATGGCAGTGATGTACTTATGTGTGACCCAAAGGCAAATGAGCAGATGCTTCATTACCCTCTCTCTGCAGTGGCAGGATTACAACGGCACGTGGAAATAAAGGCTTGTGGATGCAATGAGGGAGAGGACACGGATCTTTAAAAGATACGGCCATTTACATATGTAGAGAGGATACATCCCCGAATAAACACGCATGGAAAGATGCCCTGAAACGCTGTTTACCGCGGTGGCTTTATGTGGGACACAGACGCAATATATTAATGTCTTTGATGGAGGAGATAACCGATGGTATCTGATCCGAAAAATGCCACGTGTGAGCGTTCAGAGCGGGAAAAGTGAAGTTACGCGTGGATAAAATCGCCGGGACGTTTCCAGCTGCAGCAGATCTGGATCAGACCTGCATCCCAGTCGGTACACCTGGTCCTACTGGTGGAAAGGAGCCGCGCTAACGCTTTGATACATGTTCACTTACATGTTTTAAGTAGGAAATTCCATTTATCTTCCAATGATACGAGTCGACATTATACCCATTTAAGATTCAAACAATCTTGATAATCATGACAATTAAAGTCTGGATCGTGAAATAATTGACAAAGTCCAAATTAACATTAATGAACTGTCATTGACTTGTTTATGCAATTCATTAATGTTCAACAAACACACAATATAAAGATATAAAAGTAATAAGTTTACATTCAAAATATGCCCATTTTTCCACAGACTGTGTGTGTTTGTGTGTGTGTGTGTAACCTGCATTCTACCAGCAAAGTGAGGACATTCTGGCTGGTCCAAAAGGGCTGTTTGTGGGCTAAAATGTGGTTTCAAGGTTGAGGTTAGACCTGGGTTTAGGGTAGGGTTAGGGTTAGGGGTTAGTTGGGATGGTTAGGGTTAGAGGCTGGGGTTGCATTATGTCTGTGAAAGTCCCCACATAGATGGAAGTACAAGGGCGAGTGTGTTTTTTGGGGGGCGGCTTTTATGATTCTCTGTTTACATCTCGTGTCAAGTAAAGATACAGATGTAAAGTGGTGAAGCAGAATTTCTTTTACGTTCTGTTAAAGTGCAGCAGGACGGCGACGCTGAGATACACCACAGATGAATAATAATGAAAGTAGAGGCAATCCTTTAGAGCCCCACTGAAAGGACGCCGGCACCAGCTTCCTCCCACATTGGCACGCAAGAACTGTTGCAGGTGAGGGGCTCTTCTGTCGATAACCCGGGAGCACGTGGAGAAAGAGCCTTTTCATTTCAGTCGAGCCTACGATAATCCCATTGAGCGTTTGCCCCCTGAACCCAAAGTCCAGGAAGAACTGAGTCTCAAAGGAGGCCTCCAGAGAATGGCGAGGGTAGACCACCAAAACAGAAGCACTTTCAACTGGAGAAAGCGAAAACAGGCACCTAAAGGGCATTTTTATTGGAAGGTGAGGAGGCTGTGATGAATGGTGGAGAAGAGAGACGCTCGCACAAATGCAGTAGCCAGATTTTCATGCTCCATGTCAGCCTAATCCTGTTTTTTTTGTGACTATTATATAAATGTTTGTTTGTTTTTGTTTATTCTTTTGCTAACAAAGCTGAGAAAAAGGGGATTACAGCCGCGCTCAGATTCAGGGACGGCAAATTCGGCAAACAGCTTTGTAAAAACAGAAAAATGTAAAAAATAACAACAAAAAAAACAGCTCACTTTACTGAACAGGTTATAAACGTCCACATTTAGTTCATAGTGAATTTCAAACATAAATATGTATTTTTCTTTGCTTTATTATGTCGTGAGGATTAAAAAACTGCAGTAGTGCACAAAGTTGGACCATAGATGCATATTTTAGTCTTTAATGGCAACTTTATTTCACACGTTATCAAGAATAATTCAACTCTGGTCCAGTAAATCCATCAAGACAATGTGAGCATTTAACATTAACCTGAAATATGAGTAACCAAACATCCTTTGGAGTGATTTCCCCTCTAAAAACCCGTGAAGAGGACATTTCTGCCATGGACACATATCTTGTAGAGCTCCTGCAATCACAGAATAGCTTTAGAGTTTATTTCGTTTCGGGGGATTTGAGGCCGGTGGGTTGTTGCTGTTTTATTGTTTTGGATATTTAAGGAACATCCTTGCAGCTTCCCCATCCAGTAATAGCGCTGCTGTTTTGCATGCCGGCCCATACGTGGCCATAGCAACCATGGAAATAGTCTATTAAAGCATATTAGAGCTGTTTTGGCCTGCGTGGCCTCGGTGGCCCATTTGTGGGTGAAGCACTCTTCATTTGAATTGGCATGAGAATGAGTTATGAGTGGCTCTTTAGGCTAAACATCAACCTTTTCATTATCATTTACACTTGCTGCGGCGCTGAAGAGATGGCCTTGGAACCACGGCGACGCACTGGTGCAGAAATAGGAAATCAGAAAATATGGCTGATTCCACCAGGTTTGCTCCCATTGTACAGAAGGAAGTGCAAATTCAATTACTTATTCGTGCATGTATCTCGCCCGAAGGTCAGGCAGCACAATCTAAATGGTAATGGCGAGACTATTTATTTATTTACTTGGTTATTTTTGCCTCAGATTCAGACAGTCACGGTGGATATGAAGCTCGCCAATAAATCTCAATTATTTAATCACTGTGTACCAATAATAACAGTAAATAACAAGTGATGGGGGAGATCAATTGCATTTTGTGGTCATTTTGTCTTTTGCCATGAAATCATTTCAGCACATTTCTTTGGATCACTGAGCACTTTTGACTGTTTAGGGGGGGAAGAGGGCACGGAAACACAAAAGGGACGATCGCCTGGAGAGCGTGTCCCCTGCTTCACCTGCCGGGTCGAGTACGCTCGCAATCTGTTTTGATTTCAGGCCCAGTTCCAGTGTTCCCCGTACGAGATTGTCTATGAAGGGGAAAGAAAATTTCGACGCCCCGCTCTGCAATCTTCACTGGGCCGAAGTAAATTGCTTTCGTTTTGGGTAGGCTCCCCTTTGTTATAATGTGACAAGGCTACTGATTAGACCAGAAAGAGATCAATAACCCGTCAAGCTTGTGGCACAAAAGCAGAACAAGGAAATTAAGGGAGAGACTTTCTCCACCCTGTCAGTGTCTGGCATTCACTCCCAGCCCGGGATCTGAAAGTCGATGCCCGTATCTGGCACCCGGGGGTTTAAAGTCATGATCCAGGAGGATTTTTATGACAAGATTATTTATTGTTAATATTCTTTTATTGTTTATTGTCCTTTACCGTGAATATATTGAATTCAAATGGGGTTTTCTTTGTAACAGTAGCAAAATATTGCGATCAATCCAAAGTTGTGCTGCAGTTTATAAATAAAGGTCCATTAGAATCAAGATCTATTCAAGATCCTCACGGTCAGTGTAACATGCCAAGTTGAGATTTCTGATGTTGTTTTCCTGAATTTATTACAGTGTGAGTCAAGCTGAGAGCCTGGAAAGGTCGGCCTGGAAAGCTCTCGGTGTGTTCCCAACATCAGGAACCATCTCTCTCCCGCATGGACCTGGAAATCTCTTTATTTTCATGTCCAAACAGTGAAGACCAACACGAGGGACACTGCAAACCACCTTTTATGTGAGTTCCACACACGTTGTGGCGCCTGCTCCTGACACTGCAGTTCATCTGTCCTTTCAGGCGCGTCGCTATTGGTCAGTGTTGCATCCGGTTGTGAAGGAAGCCGTCCAGGAAACCGGATCATCCATCTAACTTCTCCCCGCTGAAGGGCTTGATGCGCAGTGACGCTGACCGGATCGGACAGGTGCCCTCTTCGTGTCCTCAGCGCAGATGTTCAAACGTCATAAAGAAAAACAGGCTGTTGTCTCGCCATAATTGATACATAGAAGAAAGGCTGAAGAATGAGAAGAACAGCTGAGCCACATTTGCACCCCCTGCCCCTCCTCGAAGGAAAATGAAGCAGCAGGTGGTTGTTTTCTGTCCAATTAGGATTATTCAAAGAGTTCAACAAGCACCCACCTGAAAGACTGTTTCGCACAAACGTCCAATATGGCTTTTTAATGATGTAGATTGGGGAATCTAATGAATGTGGCAAACGCAACCCTTTAGGATGCTGCAGCCAATCAGGGTACCTATCTAATTATCTATTAATGAGCAGAAAGGAGTCCCTGGTGCGCCTGCAGTGGAAGCTGTAAGTTCGTCACGAAGCATTCGCTTTGTTTAGCTCATTTAGCTTAAAGTGGGTTGAAGCGCATTCGCACAGACACCATCCGGCAGAGAGACATTTAATGTTGGGAGTGCACCACAGGGACAGACTGTCAGTTCAGACTTAAATAAATGACACCGCTTAATGTAAACACACATAATCTGTTCTCAACAGAGAGTCTGACGTGGTTATCTAATCTAGTGCGCTCTCAAAACAGCTCATAAACAGTGCGACAGGAAATGTTGGCTCATTTCCTTGGTGGAAAAATGGGGGAAAAAACGTTCTTCAAATATCAAAAAGAGTTTTTTGGAGGGGCAGACCAGACCCAGAATGCTCAGCAGCCATACTGACCGACGACCAGCGGTATCGACATCGACAGCACATCACCGCGCGTCCATCGGGTATCCTGCTGCTGCAGTCATGCCGCTCCGTTCCTTGATGTGTGAAATCTTTCATTTTCACAATGGCGCTGGCTTTTAGGTAACGGGTTTGCGTTTCTGTTTGCCTCTTTTTAACTGAACTGCTTCCAGGGCTTCTCTGCCTCTGGTGCCTGAACTACCATCAGATCTCTGCTTTTCATCAGCCAACTGCTGGGAAAATGCTTCCTGAAGCAGGAAAACTGGTTCAGTCCAGGTCCAAAACTCCACTGGGGAGGATACAAGCGTCCCCCTACATTAGAATAGAGTATGCAGGCTGTGTCCTGGACTGCTGTCTGTGCATGTGGAAGGGGGGGGTGACCTTCACTGTCTTTCAGAAAAGTGCTCTTTGGAGATTAGAGTATGAAAAGTGTGCACATGAACCAGTTTGGACTGGCCCATCACTAGTGCGTGCAGTTAGTAAAGGTGCTGGTGAACGACTGAAATAACTGATTGATGCTTTTTTTATCCCATTAAAAGAGGGAAACTCATACGTCATCGGCATTGCAGACATACTGGTGTATTTCAGGTGTTTAGGTATTTGAAGTTTTAAGATTACACCAATAGAAGAGAAGACGGTCGTCCAGAAGACAGTCATAGCTGCTCCGATCTCCAAAAGCCATTTGAAGAGTATAGACAAGGTTCACCAGCTGTGAACTACAGCTGGGATCAGAGCTGCAGTCAGGTTTGATGAGCCACATCACCTACTGGTGTCGGTACACTGGGTTTCATCAAGACCGGGCTCACCACAGCATACTGGGAGATTTTAGAGCTCTTCCTGCTTCCTCCTGCTGACCAGCTTTATGGAGATGCTGACTTCGTTTTCCAGCCGGACCTGGCACCTGCTTGCACTGCCAAAAGTACCAACACCTGGTTCAGAGACCAGAGAACTGGTCCGACCTAAACCCAGGAACGAATCTACGGGCTATTGCGAGGAGGAAGAGGTGAGACGCTAGACCCAGCGATGAAAAGCTGAGGGTCACTGAGAGCAGCAGGAGCTTCCAAAGCTCCTCAGCAGTGCCACAGACTGATCTCTGCCACAGATCTCTGATCTCTGTAGCTGCAGTAATGCCTCCATTAAATATTGAGGGCTGTATGAACAATCAATATGAATTTTGGATTCTGAATTTCAGCAAATTTTAGGTTTCCATTATCGGTAAGCCATAATCATTCAAAATCAAATAAATTCAAACAATATATCAGTGTGTGATAGTAACAGTTTCCATTTTGAATTGAATTACAGGAATAAATCCACTCTTTGATGATATTCTACTTTTTTCAGATGCACCTCCATGGGTCACATTTAAGCTATCACTAGCTGTTTCCTGAGTAGGTAACTTGCGAGCAAGGAAAAACTCGCTTAACAGGAAGAAACCTTGAGCAGGACAGGGCTCTCATGGAGGGAATCCCACCTGCCAGTGGGGTAAAGGAGGAGGAAAGATTGGAAGGACAGAACAGATACACACATGCAAATGCATAGTCCATTCCTGTATGTCCAACTAGATTCTGCCCCTTTGGCTCTATGAGATCTATGTGGCATTGACCAGCCAGAGGCAGCTTAGTCCTTCAAGTATTCAGCTAAGGCCTACAAGAACCGGTGAGTGACTCAGACATCTCCCTCAGGGGATGAAGGATGGGAGAAAATAAGAACGTGGACCTGTTTAAAGCAACGGTCCTCAACGGAGCTGCAGGGCATCGCTGTGGTGGCACCAATGCAGACGCTCACTCATCTGGACCAACTCAGATCTGCGGTAAGGTGACCTGTCATGTTGGCACGATGGCGTCTGTGTCAGGGGCGATGTATTCAGATCAGACGGCATAAGAAGGCGCCCCAACTCCATCAGTATCACCATCACAGCTGTTGTTTTCCACATAGCCTTCTTCCCCTGATGAGCTTAATGACCCCCATCGCAAGGCTCCGAAACACAAAGAATACCATTATCTGTCCCTCTTAATAAAGTCGGATTGTTTTACTAAGATATGCGAGCGTTGCCGCGTATTTACTGTCTTTTCTGCCGCGCTCCATCTTTTGCCCGATGCAGATGGTTTATCAACAGCAGCAGAAACACTGGTTATGATCTCTAATAATTGATTTCACAATGAGTGCACCACTTGAAGATGCAGAGGGGGAGAAACATCATTAAAAGTATGAAACATCTAAATGTGGATGTTACTCCTCGCCGCAAATGAACCACAATTGTTCCCGTCTTTACTCCCAGCATGGATTGCCTATTTGTTGGACTTCATACAATGAGAAATTGTTACACTAATTAAAAAATATATAGAAATGTGTTTGGTTGTGTTTGTTTTTTTCATGTTGAGCAAGAGGGAATCGGAGCGAACAAGGACTGTGCCAGTGAGATAAGGTGTAGAGTCTCTTTTGCCGCCTTATCGGTATCCTCTGCAGTCTCAGTGCTGCCACAGCTCCTCTGGGAATTGACAATAACAACCCCCCCAACCCCCCCCCATCTTTTTTTTCTCTGCAGATGGATTTGCAGGATCTTGAAGTATGAAAGCTGCTGCCAAGTCGCAGTATTAAACACTATCTTTCCTCATTTAGGCAGAGAGAACTCCAGGAGATTCCAATATATTTACAGTTTGTTCTATTTGACATGGACTCGCACCAAGGGCATTGAGGACTTCAGCGTGATAGACGCAGTCCCGTCTTCCACCCCCATCCCAGGCTGAAGAACTCAGAAACCTGTTTTAATCCTGTTTGGATCAAAAGCAGGAATGTGGTGCCCACGTTGAACAATGATGAAGAAAGCAGAAACTACTGAAAGGGAATTATCCCAACTTTGGTGCATATTATGAATTATTCTTTGAAAAATCAAACCCTGGCTATTGTATTCATGCTTAAGCAGAAATGGGGGGGGGGGGGGCATAAAAAACCAAACCTATTCTAAATGTTGGAAAAGGGTTGTTGATTTGGAACGGTCCATTATAGCATCGCTGTGGCTGAGACAATAGTTCACTGAACTGTACATTTTTGGCGCTTCTTCTTCATTTTAAAGAAAGATTGACTTCACTTTAGCAATTCACAAGTCGAGAGAAACAAACAGTTGCGTTGGCGCCCAAAGTTGATTTCACTGATCTGGCAGCAAGACGGCATTTAGCATATGTTCTCTCAGACGGCCCCCAATCTTAACAAGCTCTGAAGACATTATGTGATTAATCTCATTCTTAGCTGCGACAGGCTTCCCTCGCTCTGCTTGCACGGCTCCTTTTTGTGTCCTCTGTGTGACTTACGGAGCGGGACGGAGAGGCTGCACAGGGGTGACTAATGTATCCAGGTGGGTCAGAGCAAGCTGGCTGTATATTAAACACAATAGGATAAAAGATTCGGAAAGTAGGAGAGGATCAGCAGCAGCAGCCCACCCACTGTGAAGGTAATGCGGTGACCTTGACCAGACTCTGAGCTTAGCTCGGGGTTTTTTGCCAGAGGTTGTGGCAAGGTTATTTAACTTGAGCTTTTTAGTGTGTCTGTCAGTTTCCATAAAGCTGAGCGTTGCGGGGTTGAGAATCAAGTCGAGCATTATTGCCAAAAGAAAGACATACCGCAGAGACCAACAGCTGATCGGCTCTAAACAATGTGTTATCGGTTACTGAGCCAGCGATTGAGGGAAACGCCATTTGTCCTTAAGCAGAAATGGCCGTGGAACACAAAAATTGCAAAAATGGTGCAGAATAAGAGGGAAATGAGGCATCCAAATGGCCCAAAGAGCACAGCAGTGGCTCCACATCAGCACGCCAGGCAGACAGACGCAGGGTCCGCTGCTCACAGCCCCGTTCCACAAACAGCTGCGCAGTGCCATCTAGAGGCGCCTGAGACAGCTGCAGGAGGGTCCGACATGGCACACCAGCACGGGCGTCCCCCGCGTTTCTGCAGGTGTGCATCTGAGGTTTCGTCATATCTACCTCCACCACATGCACGCTCGGACCGTTTCGCAGGTGAACGGAAGGCAGCTCATCGCGGCCTTTTGCTGATTCTGTTCACACCACACGACTAATCCCTTCCTGATCCCATTAGGCAGAGAAGGCGATGTAACCAAACCTGGAGCTGCGGAGTGTTAACCAGGGAGGACTCGGCCTGTTAGCAGGCACAGAGAGCAAAAGTGCGTGGGGGGGAGGGGGGTAATGTGAAATACGTGAAGGTTATGGAGCTGTCAAAAATCTCATATTTGAGAGTGGCTGATGTTGGGGAGCGAAGCTTTGTCCTTTTCCATTTTAATCACCAGCAACTGAGCTGTCCCCAGCAGCAGAGTGACATCTTTAACACTGCAGGTATACACTCTCCAGTTAGATGCTGTCATCACTTTTTTTCTGCCCACTGAGCACACATTGTTCACGTTCAGCGCACCCTTGTCACAAAAGCCAGACGTCGCTCTTTTTGTTCTCCCTTTGTTAAAATTCACGTTGCTGGGAAATCAGCACACACGGGCAACGCTCTGATGATGCATTCAGCGCGGGGGGGGGGGTGCAAAAAAACACACTCAGCAATGACTTCGACTGCTAAATTAAAAGTTAATGGGGTATTTATCCATATTTAAGGGTTTGAATGCTTAAATAGTAGCAATTTGTGCCCACTGTGATGGTTTTAGAGGAAAATTTGCTCTTCTTTGCTGTGAAATGAGTTTAGCTGCAGAAGCAAGAAAACAAACAATAGGAATATCAGTAGGGAGGGGGAGCGTTTCCCCTTCGACCTTGAGCAGGTTTATGTTAATATCCCCATAATTCTGCCTAATAAAAGCCAAGCTGCTGCAAAAACAAACTTGAATACACATCTTGATTGGTAAACCAAACGTAGCGCCTTGTTAAAGCTATGCAAATACTGATGAAGATAACACTCCTGCTAGCCTGACTGACAAGGGTAGGAACAGATAAAGATGCGTTTAAGTGTGAGCAATTGATTTTGTTGACGTGCAGCTGTGTCCGGAAAGGCACGGTAAAGTGGAGAGCGCGTTAAAGAGGAAAAATTGGGGGCAAAAGTCTGGAGTGGACCGCGGCCTGAAATAATTGCTAACACCTAAAGCAAGCACAGCCTCAATTTTGCCACCCAGTGATTGCAGAGGTCGCTGGAGCGCTTGTCCTCATTTTCATGAGAAAAAAAGAAAAAAGGTGCTCCTTGAGGGCTTATTGTGACTTCCACCAATGTCACAGCAAAAAATATGCCTAAATTGTGATACAACCTTTACATCTGTTCTGAATAGCCATCTGTGCAAAGGAAAATGTGTCGGGGGCCTAATTCTATTAATTTTCTTTTAATAATTGCAGGAATGTCTCCGTATTGAGCTGCTAATTATTTTTGTCCAGTGTCCAGTGAGGTCACAAGAAACATCCTAAATGACCCTCAACATGGAAAAAATGGAACTAATTCCGCCTTCTTCCCTTCATCGCGTCCTATTCAGTGTGCGTCCTCGTCGGTGTTGCATCACAATCGTCACAAAACTGAATCCCTCAAATTTTTTGCACATAAATTGCCTTTTGTTTAGACCCAGTTATGCCTTCATTATTTAAAAGCCACGCTAACACTGCTCAGTGTGCAAAGAATAAGAAATTAAATGACATTAGCATTGCCAAGTTTGCTCCTAAGCCCCATCGTACCAAAACTATGTGATTAGTCTCCTAGCTGTTGCTACGGTATTGCACTGCAGAAGAAAAGCATTTATTTTATTGGACAATCAGGTGTATGTGTGAGGGACATTTTGAGAACAAGCTAATGCAGGTGGCATACAATAGAGGCTCAGTGATTGCCTGCATCGGGACAGAATTAAGTTTAGGGATGAACTAAGAAAAAACTTTTGTGTCTTGGAGCATTACTACTTTATACAAATGGCAGCCGGTATCAGAGATGCACCTTCGTTGGGGCTTCATCTCCACGCAAAGACACATGCATTCATACCTGTCATTTGTATGTAGATGTATGATCCAAAGCATTATTGAAGTTCATTCCCAGCCTGCTCCAGGCGTTCTTCGGGGAACAGCAGCGTCACAGCTATCAATCTGTCTAACACATCCCTCAAGGTAAAGTGCAGGATCACAGATGTTCCTGCCAAACGTCTAAAGTCGATTATAGCATATTTATTTGCGTTTAATTTTGACTGTATTGACTTTTCTGCGCGATGCGTGGCGGTAATTTGCTCTGTGTTTCCAAGTTCAATTTCAAAACAAAAAGGGAAAAGCTTCAAATTCAATCAACCCATCAAAAGTTCCTGCAGCCTGGTCAGCAGATGTTCCAATATCTGCTCATATGAAGCCACAAAAACACATCTGAAAGTTGGAACAGCGGCAACCATCAACCAGCGACGCTCAAGCTACTGCAATCAGTGGTGCAAAGAGTCGCCAACGTGCGCATGGCCAGAATTTAGAGTTAATCAATGTGCTACTTAGATATGGGTGTGGTGGAGAACACCATCTCCTTGATATGCCACATGTTTCCTCTGGAGCTTCTCACATGGCCTGAGGCTCAACAAAAGAGAGAAGCAAAGAAGTTGACAGCATTGCATTATCCTAAATGCTAGTGCTGAATTATCGATCGCGTCGGGTAAATGTTTTGTGAGGAACATTTTGACTTATTAAGAGCTGCTAACCTGGTGGACCTGCAGCAGCACGAAACACAGCGGCGCTAAGCGTGGGTCAGGAAAACATGCTGGAGCAGCACCAAACTCCTTTTAGACACAAACTCACACGTAATCTGACATGCAGGTATCTGACAAAGCAGAGGTGAACTTCTCGCATTTAAACCGACTCGTGGGATGACACCGTGCGGGTAATGGAGACCCGGGGCGCATCTGGGCTTTTTACTGCGCCTCTGCCTCCATATAAATATAGCATCAGCTGGGAGCGGGCCGAGCGCTTTGGGTGAGGGGGGTAACGCAACTGTATGGGAGATGAATGGGGAGTCAAAGCACGGATTTGATGGCGGCCGCTGCAGCTGCAGGTAAAGGCCGGTCATCTCGGCCACAATCAATTTCTAAAGCAGAACCCAACTTTTGGCTCGGCACTGCAGAGGCGCCTTTCATGAGTTTTGGCACCCCTGTGCAAAAGTAGAACTAATACCTGTATTAACGTCACATATTCCTCATGTAAAGGCACTTACATTAACAAGGGATCATTTTTAATTCTTTGAGTTCCATGGAGTGGCCTGGGTCGTGCATCAAAGGGGAATGTCAGCTATTATTTTGCTCCCGTCAGCCTTATTTCCCAACGCTTTCCCTCCTTTCTCATTTGTGCGAATGAATCCCAGCAAATTACAGCAACAAGCTGCTCTGTTTCTTTTCTAGCGTCGAGCAGAGGAGAAAAGGCACCCTGCAGTGGGAATGCAGCATTAAATATCTTCGCATTAAAAATAGATCGAATCTTCACACGCAGGAATGCTGCACGCAGTTATTTATTTAGAAGACGGCAACGTGAGATCCACAGAGGAGGCGCATGTAAAAACATGGAGAAAACAGCCCTGAAATCTGTTCAAGTCTAATCTGTCCACAGAGAATTAGCCGCACACAGGTGGAGCCATCCATCTCACTCCTGTCCGCACGCTTGCCAGATGTTAACCACCGTCACTCTCCCCACATCTGCATTTTGCCATTGTGCTATAATCCAGAGAGACGGGTTTAGATCAGGATTTTTTCCCCTTGAAAGTTGCAGATGTGAGGGATTGGTCTTAAACACTGCGCCACGGAAACAGCAATCCTACCGGAGGTTGTTTTTGACCATTTTCACCGGTCTCCGTTCACTGGTTACCAGTGTGGGAACTTCATTTCAGAACTGCTTGGCCTGAAATTCATTTCCTTTTTTTTGTTCGTTAATTCAACCCCTCACATATTGCAATAGTTTCTCTTTTTATGGTAAAATAGGGTTTTTAAAAAAACTTGATTTTACTCTTTTTCTCTGTTCTTGTTTACATATTAAAGGCGCTACTATTTATATAAAGTTTGTGGCTAAAACTGGTACTGCAACAACATTCAGGATACTATAGACTCTATAGTATCCTGCTTAATTAGGATCCACCAAGTTCAGCTGAATCGTAGCCATCCAGGAGAAACTTCAGTGTCGGTTTCTCCACTTTCAGCCTCCTCTCTCTCTCAAAGTTATCTCCTACACTGATCCATCCTTTTTTTAGGACTTTCTAGCTACGTATTTTGGGAATCTGAAACATTTGTAGCCGCGGCTCAGTGGCAGCCTTACTGGCAACCTTCCGAAACTTTGCTGACTTCATTATTGGTAGATCGGCGGAGGGGCCGGAGCAACCGAAACACGAAAACTTAAACAATATTATTTACAGGTTGAGGAGAATATTTAGGCTAATCTACTGATGTCAGTGATATAAGAATTTGACATGAATTTTAATGTCTGTTGACATATCAGGCCAGCTATGATTGCTCTCTATAAACTCATTCATGTTCTCTAGACATAAACCTCTACTTGACGAAGTCAATGGTGACTCTTTAGCTCTAATCAGCATCTCTGTGATTTATGAAGGTAACTATTACATATGCGAATGACCCTGGTGGAGCAAACAAGATTAATTCGACAAGGCACTGGATGTACAGGGCCAACGATTACATGACAAATCAAAACACCCAGCACTAAATGGGATGGGACCGGACAGGACTGGGACACAACAACACGTGGCACATTCGTTTTAATTCTGCTGACCGTGGGACCCGTCAGCCGCTGCTGCCTCAGCAAAACAAGGTTCTACGCTTTAAAAGTAGTGCGAAAACTCCTGAAATTGGAGCAAGTTGCTCTTAATTATTCATCGTCGCTAATCTCCGACAGGATGGGCACACAAACAAAATCACAGACACAATCTATACCTTCTTTTAATAATCCTCACAGCGACCACTCAGGTGCTTTAATTTAATTACAGTGGACCTTGGCGGGGCCCGGCAGCGCCCATGCAGCGCTGTGCAGGCTGCCAGCTGGGAACATCCTGTCTTGAACGACAGGAACATCAGACGCGACAGATGGCTCATAAATCATGGAGGTACGGACGCCGTGTCAACGGGAGGCCTTCATCTGGAGAGCACGCCGTGAGCAGGTGGCCACGGGGAGCATCAGCTCACAAACACGATATTGGAACTGGGGACACTCTTTACTGGTTAACTGGTGTCACAGAAGGAGCAAAGAGCTTCGATTGATCAGTTTCTAACTACTGTTTCATTACTCTACATCTCCAGTTCAGCCTCTCTAACATGTTAAAATGCTACAAATCAGGATTCTGGTCACACAGTTAAACGGTGTGCTTTAAAACTAACACCCCTCCCCCAGTTTCCACTCATATTTGGCTGGTCCTGGGTGGTGGCTTGATTAAGACGCTGCATTAATTGATCCTGATAAGATATTCATTCACAGGAAAGGTAATTTCCTTTCCAGATCACTAACTGCCGTGGCTCCAAATCAACACTTTGCCTTCATTTGCATGACCGAGTCGGTCGTCAGGATTAATGGAGTGTGCAGCAGGAAACAATATGTGAATAGATCATAATCACATATGAAAATCATGCCTGTTTATTGCTGGTCGAAGTTCCAAGTGTGTTGTTCCAGACTATCCTTCAGAATTGAATAAACCAGGCTAATTTTTATCTATTGCAAATTAAGTTTAATATAATATAAAAAAGAAATATTAGTAAAAAATATAGTTTAAAATTCAGACATCATGATAAGAAGCCAAGATGAATGTATTGAATGAATTATGTGATTTTAAGTAACATAATACCAGCATGGCATGGTGTGTTCAAGGTCGTTTTTGGTGAATCATTCATATCAGAACCCCCCCGTAACAGCACCATATAGCACATATTCCATCCTCACCTAAATTGCCATTAAATGAATCTTTTTTTAAGTGATGTGAAAAGAAGAAAACAAGATCATAGCACAAAGAAAGTGTCAGGAGCAGATAAATAATTTACCGAGTGTTCATTTAATGTCAGGGAAGCCTGTCATTAGTGCTTCTACGTCAAGATAAACAGTTTGACAGGTTAATTGATTAATAATACACTAATAGACCTGATGGGGGACTGATCTCACCTCAGATCAATGCTTCTCTCACTTAGCTTGATGTGAAAGCGTAGCTGTGGCCTTTCTGTGTCAAAGCACATCTCCAGGGAATCCAATCATGGGTTTAAAGACTATAACAGGAATATTGAATATAAGTCGACTCAAAGCTGCTGGGAGTGTGTCTCAATTCCCCTGCTGGTTCCTACCACACATACTCAGTCTTCCACCCCTGGGTGGATTAACGTCTAAACATTTTTGCATCCGTTCTCTTGAAGAAGTCTCTGCAGGCACGTTGGACCCAATTGAATCATTAAATTCTTATTGTGTCATGATGAGATGGGATGTTTTGTTGTCGCTATTGCAAAAAGATCATCAATCAGTGGAAGAGGTGTAAGGATGGCCCACGGACTCAAGTCAATGCAACAACAAGAACTGGAAAGAAGTTTTAAGTTTTTAAATTCTCCTCCAATCAACGTGATATTTTTATTGTGCTTCTGATTTTGATGGAGCAAAGGAAAAGTGGATGTGAAGGAGTCAAGAAGCTACTAGCAGTCTAACAAACGGCACATTTCTTCTGCCAACAGGGGGCGCTGTAGTAAGAAACTCAAATGGAAGCAGTCCAAAATTGTATAATCATTATTACTGAAGCATTGTTTCCAAATCTATTTTAACTCTAAGCAGTAAAGCTGGGGGACATGCCAGGTCTGGAGGCAGAGAGCCAGGTGGAATCTGGAAGAGCTGGGCGCACAGACACCACCAACAGAGGGAAGGAGCCAAGACATCACCAAGGCCCCAAATGTCACAACATATGGAGAGGGGCTTTCACACCCACCGTCGCCTCATCCTTTTCCTGCCACACAGCAGCTCTGCGAAGAAAAGAAAAAAAACAGCAAAACTCAGACTGAACTGTGATAGAATGGTAAATTTGCATATCTATTTTTGCAACAATGGCAGGCATGTTAGGTGGTCTCAGAAGAGATGCGCAATATCTGAATTCATGCTGCGAGTCCCTCTGTCGAACACATCACATTCTGCATTAACCGAGAATCATTGAAGCTTGCTTTCAAACATTTCTTCACATAGGCTGCGAGGTGTTACTGTGAGGTGTTCGCTGTCACACAACCCCCATCCCTCACCCATTTGAGAGACACGGGGCAACATTTTACATGCAGTGTTCTTTAGAGGCACCCTGATACCTACAGGAAATCAAGCTGGAACCTCAGTCACCGGATTAGACCAATTTCTGTTTTAAAATTGGATTTAAAATGCAGAATGCACATCATAACCAAACATCTCAAATGTACATTTACCATGTTGCATTTATATATAATATGTAGACTTACATTTAACAGTTACATTTATATGTTATATATGAAATGAAGGTGCTTGTTATGGGGTTCTGGCTTGCCTGTGGGTAACATCATGTGTGTTACGGACGCCAGTTGGAACGGTCTCCGCATGGTTATTTATTTGAGCCAGAGGAGTCGGAGAAGGCAGGAGCAGGCGTTGCTCACCCTGCTGCCCTTGGGTCTTGGTGCTCCTGCTGGTGAAATCGATGGATATCGCATCTGCATCGTCCACTTGCTGAAAAGAAGAAACACTACATCAACAGGAAATTGTTCCCAGGTTTGATTCCACCAGCCTGTAAAGATATGTAGCGATGACAATCATATTTCCATGTGAATTTCAATAACCAGGCCAAGCTGCAGCCCATTTCAACAGCCTTTCAAGTGTCCGTAATATCATAGAGTCAGCACGTGGACATAACGCTGGCATGTCATCTTCCTGCAAGCCCTGGAAATCCCACCACTGCTCACCCCAAAGGTGACTGCTGCCCGCTGAATGTACCACAATATCTGCCTGACAGCAGGAGGTATCTTAAAGGACAGGAGGGGGAGGGGGAGGCAGAAGGGTAAGAAGGCCCTGATGGTGAAGTGCTTTCTGAGGCCTTCTGACAGACGCTGCCCTCAGAAGGCTTGTTGCACTGCTTTCAGCTTCTGAGGAACTGGGTGAACCTGAACATGGGGCATCTGTACCACCACTGGACCACTGGTGGTCACATTACCAGCCTGCATGCCTCCTCTGGATTGCTAAGCCCCTGTGGGGGTAAATAATGTGATCACAATCTTTAAAAATAGCATACCTATTTAAAACTCCCATGCAAATGTTGCCTTATGTGTAGATTATTTTTAAATCTTGTCTTGTCTTTCAAATTCATTAGGGAGAGATAAATACATATCAGACTACCATTGTTTAACAGGTCATACCAGAAAGTGTCAGTAGGGGAAGTGACACTGCAGGGAATCAATATGTGTTCATAGTTATTTTGAAGTAAGAGGAGAGTCAACTACACTTGGTTGAGATTCCTTTAAGGAATCAATCCATCAATCTTTATTCATATGGCATCTGTTACAATCAAAATTATCTCTTGTTTCTTTACAGAATTCCAAGGGCTGACTCCCAACAAGCAACAGTGGCAAGAAAAACTCCTTTAACAGGAAGAAACCTTGAGCAGGTCCAGGCTCATATGGAGGGACCCTCCTGCTGATGGAAAAAAGATCAGGAGGATTCCTCAGTGTTGAGTTGTAGAAAGCTGCACTACACTAGCACATTCAAACGACTACAATCCTTGTTCCATCCTCTGATCTGGAAGTAGTGTTTGCCATGGGAGGGTCCACGAGTCTGTCTACCCTGTGGCTGCCACCCTAGATGAACTTTTGATGTGCTGCTTTATTTTTTGTTGTTTCATTTTAAGTTAAGTAGCAACCACACCTTTCCTGGAGTTTTCCACTATGTCTTTTGCAGCACCTACAGCTCTGCTAATGCTAGGCTCTATGACGTGTTAATGTCTGCAGAAGTGTATCTCCTCCAGAAGCATGCTTTTAAATGTTGGCAGATATATCTTTTATTCTGTTCACCTGTTGTTGTAGGGTGTATTTTGATTGTGAAAAGGCCAACCGGGCTCACAGTAACAACTTTCTAATATTGACAAAAAGTACACCTAACTGCAAGGAAGTTTTCCTGAAAAACATTGTCCCAATCTGTGGGAATTGGACATTTGGATTTACGTGGGCCCAGACGAGCGTTTTCATCATTCTCTGTCTGACTTAAGGAGACCTGCTGCTTTTATTCCACTGTCTAAGACTTTCTTTTGGTCAAGCATCAGGTCAGCCGCTCACCTGAGGCAGCTAACATCTGCCAAGTCGCTAACATTACTCAGAGCTCCATGATAACCTTTTTGCCCATAGAAGTGGTGCTATGACAGCTATTAGTCCTGTAGTGCAATACAAAATATTGTGTAAAGAAAAACCCTGTTTTTATTTTTTTACTTATTTTATTTTTTAAATAGTTATTAAAAACAAATTTATCATTCTTTGCTGAAGTCAAATTCCCAAAATGGATAGCTTTTGAAACACTTCTAAAAAATCAGCCAGTTTTAACATCCCGGTCGTCTCAATCTGTACTTATAGAAATACATTTTATTTGTTGATTTGCATTACAGGGAAAAATGTACATGCTTGGTTTAAATGGAATGACAGTAGCAAGCGAAGCAGGTCATCCGGCAGGAGTTCACATACCCATCGTATATACAGCAGGTATACATATTACTCCTTTGATAGGTCTCTCCTCTGTAGAGGCTGCAATCATGGATGAGAGAATAAAACAGATGGAGCTGGAAGATATCCACCACCTGATCAAACATGAGATTCAAGCTGTCATGGAGTATAAACTGCTGGACAAGGCCGAGGAAGGACAGTGGTTCCAAGAGGAGGCACTCAGAGCAGAGAAGCACTCACCAACTGGCTAGAAAGACAGTGGCACTTCCTCAGATCACTATACACCAGCACCTCCTGTCAAACCTTTTCCTGGATTTACCACTGCCAGTGCAGGTGAGACAGGCTGACACGCTTCCTTTCACCCCCCCAGCTGTCACCCTCAACCCAGGCGCAACAGGTAAATCCAAACTCTACAGTGCCTTCCCCTGGATCACAACCAATGCTGCAACCTACTGCCACTCTAGCAATATATTGACTTCAGAACCTAGTATCTTGGGCACCTAAGTCTATAGGGCTGCTGCTGTCATCGCCTGAGATCCTCTGGCCCATACAACACCTCAGGTTGCATGGTATCCTGAGTCTCTGTCCAGCACCTGCAACAGGTTTTAGCCTTTAACCAACTTCCTGCCAATCCAATAGAGTCTCAGTCCTCAGAAATATGAATGTATAATAATAATAATAATAATAATATGTCAAGTATGATTGTAGAGTGAGCCAACTACCAATGAGATACAGCAGCCCTAACAAACTGTAACACCAGTTATTTAAGTGTAACTACAGCTCAAAATGACTTTTTCTGCAGTAAACAGAAATAACTGAGTTGGAGTTTAATCAATTAACAACACAGCATACCCAAAAATATTATTTTCCTGCAGAAAAAAATTTAGAGTAATTGCCCTTTATTGGTTGAACCCTGGCTATTACAATAAATTTTTTTCTACTGGCTAAGATGCAGGCTGATGACCTTTTGAGGCGGCTTTCATCACAAACTAAGCCTAACTTATAGTGGTGGGGGGGGCTGTTGGAGAGTTGCTTGGAGTGTCTTAACTGCTCTTTGATCGAAGACCAACCACATCCTTAGTGGAGACACAGGAATCAAGACATAAGGCAACAGAAAGAATTATTAAGGGAACCAAACCGAAAAGTAACAACTAAAATGAAATCAACACAGATAAGAAACATTAGGGTGCAAGGAAGAAGACAGACCACCGAACTTCAAAAAAAACAAGTACGGTAACTCAACAGGGACGCGGCACAGACATGACTGAATGCAGAGAAACTTTTTTTTTTAACAGATAAATCTTGAAAATTTTTCCTGTGATAATATCTAGTGACAAAACAAATTGTGAGGACAGGAAAATACAAGTGACCACTGAGCTAAACCATAAAACAATCTCAGGAAGTAAGCACTGACATTTTCTAAAACATCACTTAGAGCCTAGATTCTAGCTTTCCTCATCCCTCTCGTTAACACTGCCAAGTGAGAATTCATTTAGTTTTCTTTTTGTACTTGGCCCAGATCTCTGGCACCACACAGAAGAGCCTCGCAAATGAAGAGGAAGGCAGTGGTTCGGGGATCATTTCTTTGATGTCATCCAAATAATGCGACACCTCGACAACAAATGGTTTTGATTGGATGTAGAAACGGTTGCCACCGGCACAGCTCATTCTCCTCCAACTGACCATTGGTAATCTGAATTAATGAATTTGAAAGGTACATTAAAACAGCAAAAAAAAGTGCAGCAATTTGTCAAAAACATTTTATTTAATTATTATGTGATTATTACCTCGACCTTTGTTACTACAAGTTGACGATCCAGATTCACTTTTTAAACCCTTCCCTCTTCTTTCAACTCTGAGATTTAAACCTACCTGTGTTATCGTACCAGGATAGAGACCTCCATCATAGTCCTTGAGGACCCATGTTCTTATTTGGTTGACTGTCTCTTAAGGCTCCTCTGGATCCCTTTGGGTGATAATAAACTTTGGGGAGCTGTGCCAAGACTGGCTCCAGAACTATGAAACCTCTCAAAACCTGATTCTCCCTGGCTCAGACATGCATGCAGTTTATTTTTCTTTTGAAAAAACACAAAAATAGACCATCTTATATACACATGAGACTGAAATATATCAATCAAATTTGCAAAAAAAGAAAAGAGGAAAGTACCAAATCGACAAAATCAGAATGATATGTGAGTGTGATTTTGTTTAGTTTTGTGCATGTAAAAGCAGGGTGCTCACATCAAGTACTTTCATAGTCAGGGATTGATTTAAGGGATGGGGGGGACCAGTTCCATATATTTTGTAATGTTCTCCTCTGGTACCTTTGACAGATTTCCCAACAAAGCAGCGTCATTTGGAATTTCTGTGACATTGGCCACCAAACAATGGTCACGGTTTCCAAGATAACCTCCTACTCGGTCAGGAGCTCCCTTCCCATGAGGCCTTCCCCTGAGGCCTCAGTGAAGTTCCACAGCACCAGTTTAAAACCTTTCATTTGATAGAAAGTCAATATTTCTTGCCAGGGGATGGCTTTATATTCTGTGCTCCGAGACTGGCTTGCATCACACTCCAGGCTACCAGACAGGATTCAGCTTGTCCACCAGTGAAGTAGATCACCCCTCCCCTGCATGGAGTGTCTCTTGCTGGTGGGATCCACCAAAGTGAGTTTCTTTGGTTTCTTTACTGATGTTGCAGGTGTAATTTTCACTGTCATCAACACCATTACCGTCAGTCTAGGATTCTCTCAGTTGTTTGATGTGTGTGAACTGGTGCCCAATGTTGTATAAATGAATACAGACACAGGGGCAAGTGTGTCTTGGTTCGCTTGACAAGATTCTCAATGTAAACCACTTTCTTTTATAAGATTATGGGTATCATGTCGAAGGAAGGAAGCCACCGCAATAGTAATGGATAATGTGTTCATTATCCCAAGCTGGTGCAGTTTCCTTTACTTTACATTATTTCTCGTGAATTTTTACAGGTCCCTTTTGTCTGTCTGAGAACCTACCATAGTCTCGCTATCCATAAGGGCTTCAGCTTTAAAAACTGAAGCGACGGACTGCTCTGAAAACTGATCAAAAAATGAAAAAACACTCATTAAAGTGGGAGCCATCGACATGACGATAGGAGTGGTGGAGGAATGTGCACTTTTCTAGTGTGAGTGCAAGGCAGCGGGAAACTGGGGGGAGGGCATCGACATTTCGACATGGCACATAAGAGATGGCTCTGATGTGAGCAGAGCCTCCATTTGAAAGGCTGCATGAATGGCGCCTGGTGAGAGGACGCCTATTAAAATGGTGTGTTCTTGGTTGACCTCTGAAAACATTTTTTTTTTTCGATTCAATTTTTCTTGCTCCTTTGATGAGATTTCTTTGTGGCAATAATTCTTACAAAAAATACCGTCCAATCTTTGGCCCTCATGGCAATATTTGACCATTTTTGATAGTTTGATTAGATTTTCTGCAATATACAATGTTTTTGATGTAATGCTTTACCTGATTTACAAATTTGCAGACTTGGTCCATTAGTTCTGAACTATTCACCACTTATTTGGATATTTTTGGTCGTTGGCAAATACATTATTATTGCAGTTATATCCTTTAAAATGTAACTAGACATATTTCAAGAGTCGTGTAAGTTACTTGAAAGTGTCTTTAAATTATTCATTTCTGTGTACAGTAATAAGTTACAGATTACTTTTCAGTTGCCTTCACCAAATAAATACTTAACAGATCCAGCAGAAAAAGCCAGGTCTTCTCCATTCACAAAGTCTTTCGTCTGGTTGGCTGAAAATATGCTCTTCTGAAGGGTTTCACGAACAAACGGTATTCTTGGAGAAATTTGTGCTCCTTGTCATCCGTGCATAAGCACTATCGAATGAGCTCCAACAAGTTACAGTGGGAACAATTATCTATTTCTCCACCCACCTCGTCCAGGTACTCTGGACAGTGGAGCAGCTGGCTTTTGTCCACAGTGCTGAAGGTTTTCCTGTAGCACTACAATTCGCAGCCCTTGAGTCTGGAGTACATGCCGGCCATTTATCAACTTCATTGTTTGCAGCGAGCTTAAGGGTACGGTGTGGGGAGGCAGTTCACAAATGCTCTGAGCATCATCATCAGTGGCAGCAGCGAGCCCTTTGTGCAGGTCTGTAAATGTTACCTCATTTGGGTTTCCACACACTCAAACTGGGCTTTCTACTGATGAAACTTCCTTCAATGCCTTTACAAACTTACTCCCATTATCTGTCACACATCTGGACACTTTGTTGTTCAGTCCATAGCTGGAATAGGTAACCTCTAGCTCTGTTGCAACTGCATGTGTGTCTATCCCTAAATCTTTTACAAACTGTGGCTGCTTTCACGAATGTGTTCCTGCTTGGTAGTACGAGTTGAAAAATCGAAACTAGATATTACCAAGGCGGGGCGGACAGTACAAACTCTGTCTACTCATGCACTCATAAGTTTTGGATTGTCAGAAATGTTGCTGTCGTTACAAATGTATTTTGCAAAATGTATTATTCAATCAGGCTCTACTTGCAGCAGAGAATGTCTTACTCTCGTTGATGATTTGCGGTTATATCTATACCTCTTTGACAAAGCGTATTGTTACTAATTCTGCAGTTCCAGTTACTATCATAGACAGACAAACTATCATACTTAGGGGGTCGTCTAATCATTAGGTTAACATCTCAGCTGTCAGTGGTCCTCAGCAGGAGTGGGATGGAGCTCCTCGACAGAAGGCCGCTCAAGACTGATTCTCATCATGTCTTCGGCAGTGGAGCCTCTAAGGCACTTTTTTGTATGTAAGACAAGACTTAAGACTGTGCAGAGAAGCCTCGCTCACACTGTGTGGCAGAAATGGGCAGCACCAGCATTAGCTGCAGCAGCCCCAGGATGTTTAAGGGAAAAGATTATAGCTTTCAAATTAATTTAAACTCTTTACGTATCAAAGCAACCAGAGAGTGATGGGTTAGAGTTCCACTCATCCTGGCCATGTTGCACCTTCATCTGCAGAATTGAACAGTGCACGTGAGTTTGCAAATATGCAAAAATAACTATAAATGTACTTTCACTGTACAGTTGTACATATACATACATACATACATACATACATACATACATACATACATACATACATACATACATACATACATGCATGCATGCATAATTTTTTTTTCTCGGTGAGGTGTTAGCACATTTGTGAGTACTGTAAAAAATGGAGACGTATGATTCAGATAGGATACAATAAAAGAAATAAAAACTATGAAAATCCCTCCACAAACACAAGTCTCAACAAAATGATCCAATTTTAGTCATTGACAACACCCTTAGCAACAGGACTGCATCATTAAGAATCTTTTTATGCCTTTTCACTTGATCAAACCAGGATTTAGCTGACAAGAAATTTGAAATAGTGCAAATAGAACATTCTAAAAAAGTAGAGTCGTCATCTTTCCCACTTTCTGCTGTAACACTGTAATACAGTGAGACATAGTGAGAAACACATTTTACTCTTTTTCTACATGAACATTCTAGTACTGAAACTCATTTCTTTTGTAACATGTTACCCCTACACTGTCAGCAGAGAGTACCATAGCCCTTAGCAACACACGGAGCAATGAGATCCATTAAAGTTAGCAGTAGATTTCTATCTGGGGTAAAGATTTCTATCCGTATGGGGACGACGACAATGATTTAGAAGTGTTTTAACTACATTGGGATAAGAGAGATTTCCAGAAATTCCAGCCTGACAAGTTGCAAATACGGTTTAAATTTCACTTTCTTTAATTGAATTGGCTTCACCCAGTGTGACTCCCCATTTAGTTCTTAAAATGATTTCAAATTGCAATGTGACTCGCTATTATAGGTGCTGATTATTTTGGTAGATCACGTTAGATTCACGTTAGCACAAAGATGTAGCAAAAACACATGGAGAGCAAAACCTTTATGCCGACATATCTGTGGTCGTACATCATGGTGCCTGCAGTTGATGCACTTTTAGACATTTTTTGATCAATTTTCATTAGCTGTTCCTTTGACGCTCCCTTTATTACAGCCTTTCAGCTCTGGCATATCTGAGGTGAGGGTGAGGTTGCGGTAAAAGTCATGTAATACTTGTAATGCTCTGTTTCCTGATATAAATGTTCCATGTCTGTAAAAGTATAGTAAAATCCCTCAATCCAAACAAGTTCAACTGCATGATGTTCAATTATAATAAAATGACAATGTTCATCCACAGTATTCACCTGAGGGTTTTACTCTCTTTCTCTCTCTTATTTCCACTGTGTAGTCATGAATCATGCCTTGCTTTTAGATTTTATTTCATGGACTGTCTTTCAGGGGCATTTTTTTGTTCTGTAGTTTAGGAAATTCACTATTTTGGATCTTGGAGGCTTGCTAAAGTCCATTTTGGGCATCAGGGCTCGGTGAATCTGTTGGATCTAAAGGTGGGTTTCTGTCAGCACCTCAGCTCAGTTTTAGGAAGCTCTTCATTGGATTAACAGAGCTGCCTTTGAGCCCTTTTGTCAGAAATAATGTTCTTCACTCATTCTCCCTCAGTCTTTCCTTCAGTTTTCTCTGCTGTGTCAGTGACTAGAGAAGAGCCTCATTTACCTCCATGTTCACTTTTCAATCTTGATGGTCCTCCGCTCCATCTCCTCAGTCCTTGTCGACTGTGGTTCTTCATTGCATCCACAATTTTCTTAGCTTCTACACGGACGGACAGACAGACAGGGTGATACAGTTGTAGTTAATAAAGACACCTGACTAGAGTTGTTTTGGATTTTTCTTAGTGGCTGTTTTTAAAAATACCATTTATAGCAGAGCGTCAAAGCAGAAATGGAAGCTAATGAAGAATCAGTCGTCATATTCAAGCTGATGCGCAGTGACAGCTGGTGGAAATATTAGCACATGGTTAGCAGATATTAGCAGATGGGAAAGGAGTAAAACCATGAAGGTGCAACGGTGTTACCTGTGAACAGACGTGTGTGTGGGTGTGAAGCTGGGAGTGGAGGATGACAGGAGCAGTTTCACAGACATTCAAAAGTTTAAAAATTGACCCCCCCCCCCTTCCCCACTTCCTCTCATTAGCCCCCCCACCACACATGTGCTTTGTATTGCCGTGTTTTAGGTCCAGTATTCTCAGAGCAACTCAGCCATCCTGTTTCACCGACATGCTAAACCCCAACAAATGGTCTGAAATGGGAGTGTTTTTGTTCTGTGGGTGATTAAAATTTCTTGGTTTTTTGGTGTGCTTCAAAAAAGAAAGACGGAACTCTTAAATTCTCCACCAGTCTGCATGAATAATGCTGATAGATAACGAAAGAAAATGAAATTAATAAATATGGCTGGGTCTAAGGGGGCCATTTCTGCTTCCACAACTGCTTTTTAATTAGATAAAACTGAAAATACCTAATTAGAACTGTGCAAAATATTTTTTTAAAAGAATGCAGGGTTTTAAAACAACATGACTTTCAAGCAGAAATAATAATGATAATAAAAAGCCCTTCTTCTACAGTTTTGTTCATTAATCCGAAGGAACGCTGGCAGGTGATTGGATTTCAACAACTAATCTCTGTCCGAATGCTGGAAACAGTCACATGGAGCGTTTGTTTTGCAACATGATTAGCATTACTTGCTGACTGCTCCTTTTCCTAATTGGGATCCTGTCAGTGCCACTTTTAATTATATTTCAGTCCTTAGAGTCTTGTCACTTTTTTTTCTTTTGTTATGGAAGTCCCGCGGAGAGAGACAGCTCGCTAGAGAACATCTCTGCTCAGTGAGTTAAAAAAAAAAATGAGCCACCAAAAAAAAGAAGACAAAACTAATTGTTGTCTGAAATTGCGGGCTCAGCATGCCTGATGCAGGCAAGCCTTGAAGATGAAAGTCACATGCAAAGGAAATGAGTTGGAGTCTGGAGAGCTTTCTCATTTGGGAGCGTGGAAACAAATGGTTCACTTCTTCTTGCACACAATCCTTCCCAGACTTTCATTGCAGCAGGCGTTGAAACCGCTTTACCGCGTTGCCCATTGTGTGCCTGTGCTTCCCCCGCCTCCCTTTTCCCTTTTCTTGTCCATCTTTTTAACGATTGCCATTCATGTTTCGGAGGCAGCCAGTGTTCCAGGGAGATACAAGAGCTCAGGATCTGTTTTCTCCAGTGATCAGAGGAAACTGAATGATCAGCAGTGGGTGTGCTGAAGGAAGAGAAGCCACTGCTCAAGACTGTTCAGGAAATTATCATGTGTTCAAGATTGCAAGATGAAAAGAAAAGGCTACTGTGGTAACATTGCTGAAAGCTTCCTGTAGAATATCAAAAAAAAAAGGCCAGCTGTGTGCTCTTGTGTTGAAATTCCCATTTCATTCACTCCCGTAACGTCTCAGTCGTTAAACCTGTTAAATCTCGGCGTCTGCGGACTTCAGCGGGGCGGAAGAGGATGGTTTTCTTCACTACAGTGAAGCGAGACGCTCGTGCTTCCACATGACGCTCAGCATCTCCAATGGAGCTGTGGGCGGGCCTGGACATGACGATCGGACCATCTGTCTTTAAGATGAGACCCTTTCTGAATGACAGCGATGTTGGATTGTATCCAGACAGCGAAGCCTCCTGGACTTCAGTCCCCTTCAGCCCCTTCGGACCTTGTCCAAGTCTGGAGACAGACTGCAGCTCATTTTCTGATATTCGCTTGCCAATTTATCCCACTTCCAATAATATACATTCCATAATAAAAATAATACATGTTATTCCATGTTATGATGATGACGACGATGATGATGATGATGATGATGATGATGATGATGATGATGATGATGATGATGAACAGGAGACACTTTAAATGAATGATTCAGTTTAAATACACAACCATCTGCCTCCGCTACATAATCACTTATAAAGTAGAAAGTTGGATCTGGAAATCAAATTCAGGCCACTTGGCCCGGAGTCTGAAGCCTCCAAACGAGCTCCTGTGCATGTGTTTGGATGGTGGGAGGAAACATCTGAAGTTGCTTTGGAGGACATGTAAAGTCCACATAGGCCCAAGCTGTAACTAAACCCGAGGTTGGTGGAGGTTGGTGGAGTGCCAGGTACCTCTACTGCCCCCCACTCATCCTTAACACAGGAAAGACGAGTGTGCTGATTCTAATTCTGTTCACGCTCTTTACACAAGAGAACCACGAGAACTTCCCACTTCCTTACTCTTATACCTCTTCAGGCGCTCCCCTGACAACTTCCTGCCTATCTGCATGGTACCCCAAATGTACGCCTGTGAAGATCTGCTCTGGCTGGTGAAGACCGATCAAGCTCCCACACTTGGGCCGCGTCTACAGTCAGCATCTGGTGAACCGAGGTAAGCAGCATCTCCAAAGAGGTCACACTCTATTCTATTCTATTCTATTCTATTCTATTCTATTCTGAGCGAGCTATCCTCTGAGGAGAGGTCAGGTTACCTCAGATCAGGAATTGTTGCCATGTGTGTTTGGACTTTTACAAAACAAGAAGTAGACTCTCTATCTCTGATTCTCATATACATAGGAGCAAATTCATATTCGCACACGCCCACGCACAAAAAATATTGCTTACTGATATGAGCATTGGGTTTAAGACCGGAACGCTGCGCATTTCAATCTAAACAATAAACATTCTTAATTGGATTGTGTGCTCATGAGCTTTAAAGTGAATCCACCGAGGACTGTGGATTATTAAGCCTAATTGATTCTAATTTATATTTACATGACTTTGGGAAAATTAGTAGAAAGCAAATATGAGCTGTGTAATTGTGGCCCTAATAGCCTTGCGCTATCCGCCGCATTATGGCCGAAGCAGCCGTTACTGGAGGATGGTGTGGCGCCACGTGTCAGAGTTCACTGGTCGTTTGGCAGTCGCAGAGGCTGCTCAGTCTGTCAACATCGGAAATGGCACCGCAGACCTCCCGCTCATCACAAATGAGGCCCGGAGGGGATAATGGAAGCAGAGCGTGAGGGCTCACCGTCACCCTGAGGTTGAGAGGTGGAGCACCGACACTCTGATTTGGCGTCGCGTAACCGCCACCACACACACACACACACAAACACACACACACACCTCCAGAGGGTGGGTGTTAAGCGATTCGATCAAGTCCGAATGGAGCGCCTGGAAATGCCGAAATGCCTTGCTGACACGTTAGGCCACCGGGTTCTGTGCGACTCGGGGTTGTTGGATACTAGCATGAGTCCAAACCCAAAGATCAGGACATCACGTGTCCGTCTTTGGCAGCAGGCAGGCAGGCAGACAGGCAGGCAGGCAGACAGGCAGGCAGACAGACAGGCAGACTGAGAGACAGACGTTTTTCGTCTGTAGTTGTGCAACGGTTGGTGCTCTGTGATCATTAAAAATCCTTTTTTACCCTGTAATTTAAGCTCCATCACTTGCTTTGCGTCATTTTAAATGACGCTAGGAGCTACTAATTAGTAAATGATGGGTTTAGAGTAAAGGTGAACTTGCAATTACAGAAATAAATTAAGCCTGCGTTTAACTTCACAGTCCTGAAAAGAAGTCAGAGTGAATTATGAAATGCTTTCTCTAGCAAGGCATTAAGCCTGCCTGGATCCTGAGCTGTGCCCCTGCCTCCTGCTTCTCAATGTTCAGTACATAAATATTTTCTAAATGTTTTCTTCCATATTTTATAAATGTTAAAATGATAAAAAAGGGCACTCTACCTTCCTTTTTAGGTCAATATGGTTCTATTGTTTTCCAAGATTTCTGAAGGCCAAGCCTCGACGACACTCAGCTCAAATTTCGAATTTACGAATTTTGCAAATTAATAAAATAAATTCAAACTGAAATATCAGATGAATTCAGACTCTGGGATCCAAGAAGACAACAGAACTGCCTGAAGAGCTCAGAGACGAGGAAAAAAACAAAGTATCATATGAAAGAAGTTTGGGTCAACCAGGACTCTTCTTACAGCTGATTGTCTGAACCAAGTGAACAGTTGGGGGAGAAGAATCTGGGTCAGAGAAGCGATGAAGAACCCAGGAGACGGAGAAGGTTTCAGACCGACAACCACTCCTTTCTGTCTGAGCTCTGGGGAGAGAAAAGCATGTGAAAGGAGGTTTTCGGAAGCACACCTGCTGAACTCCCAGGCTGTGAGCAACTCTGCAGCCTTTTCATGGGACTTTCACCAAGAAGACCAAAAAAAAAGCTCTTAAATTCTGGGTTTGGGCTGCTCTCTTGCGCTACTGCGTGTAGGTTGCTGAGCGCAGTGTTTAGCTAACTACTGATTGTTATTGCATCCACCCTCTGAACGTGCATGTTTAACGCACGGAGGTGCAGAATAAAGGAGAACGATTGCTGGAGCGCCGCTGCTGCCGCGCGGCCTTTAATGAAGCAATTTGCTAGTGGCTGACTGGATTCATTGGTTCGGGCTTGGGTGTCTGTGACAACCAGCTGTCTGTAATTAGGAAATCATGCCTGCATCAGCTGTGAGGCTGTAAAAGAGGTCAGGACAGGCGCGTGTCATCTTGATGTATATGCTGACGCGAGCGCAGGGATGGGTGTAGCTCTGGTGATTCTGCTCAGGTATTTTAGCTGTTTTGTTCGGAACGCTCGGTGCTGTTTGGCTAACGCTGTTTGTCACCTTTAGCCTTGTTTTCTTTGGCCACGTGTCGGCTGGAGGTGTGTACTGTGCTAAAAAAGCAAGAGGTATGTTGTTTAAAGAACAACCTGAATGACGGGACACGTTTCATGATTTATTTATTTTTTTGCTGCTGTAGCTTACGCTGCTGCTATGGGGTTGGAGTTTCCAGGAGGCTACCATACAGCTCACTATGGGCCGCGCACTGGTAAAATGGCGTCAGGATCTCAGCCTTACAGTCATGAGGAGCACAGAGGGGCTGCGGTTAAACCCATGATGGCCTCCTATGGTGAGAATCACCCAGGGGTGAGATCTGTGGATGAGGGAATCCATGAGCAAGCCCACCCCAGGGGCTCGGAATCAACGTTTCCGCTGAGCCGTGGAACTTCCAACCAAGTTCAAAGTCAATACGCCGCAGATCCGGCGCCGTGGCCTCCCAGAGGACGCCCGGTTATTAATCGCAAGTTCAATTTTCAAGGGGTCAAGCATGCGGCCCCTTCTGTTCTGCCTGCAGCCCCTGGTCAGTCCAGCGCTGCGAGCTGGGATCCTCAAGGTCAAACTCAACCAGGCTCGTTTGTCTACCGTGAGCACGACCTTGTTGTTGATGAGTCTGCCCCAAATAGACATGGCGTTTTTTGGAGCGGATTCGCGCTCCCTCAGAGCCAGGGTCAAGGCCTTTACCGCAGGGATCTAACTGGTTACGGCCCTGGACGAGAGGTGGCTGCCCCTGGATCAGCTGGCTCTGCCGAGAGGGACCGCATCCCGGCGCTGAGTCGTAGTCCTGCTCTCGATTGGATGAGAAGCATTCGGGTCCCGAGCGAGAATGTCCAACTGTTTATGCAACGTTACCCTATTATTAGACATGTGGGGACTAAATTCAGGTCCAGCTAAGCTGGTCTTCCTCGGTTGTCTTATCAAATAGAAGGAATTGTAAAAGCTGACAGGAAGGCATTTTGTTCTTGGGATTAAAAAGCTGTTGCATTTTGTTGCTACATTTTTTATTTTTTTTCCCCTGTACTTTGTCCAACTTATCCAGGGTTGCTGCTTCACTTTCACTTTAAAACGGTGCCGTTACACAATAAACAGAATTCTAAATGGCTGAAGTGTCTCCGTTCCCCACTTGTGTTCACTGAATTCTGGATGTTACTAGAGTGCCACCTGTTGGCGGTGAAGGGTAAATATTCTCAGGTGCCACATTAACAGAGGGTGAGCCCGTCACAAATCCCATAATCTGTCTGCTGGTGGTCAAGATGATTATTAAATTCTACAGGTAACCTTGATGTTGGAGTTTTGTTTTCTGATGAGAAATTAAAGTTTCTGATAATTGTGTGATTGCCCTGCTGTCTCCATTTGATTAGATGCAAAAGTAAAATAAATTAGAATGCCTTTAATTGACTATATGACATGTATGATACAAACCTTTAATCCTTTATTCGTGACTTTGTTTTGAATGTATTCCTCACTGTTGCCTCTAAGAGTTTTTAGTATTAAGCCCATTTCCTCAACAGAATTTAATGTTTAAACCTTAAAGTAAATTAACTTTCAGCTGCGGATAATTCCATATATTCAGAGCGCCTGTTTCCATGGAGGATGTGTGCTCGCTGAGGTGCTAATCCTCACTTGCACACGCGCTAAGGTTTGGTCATTTAAAGGTTAAAAAGATAATTAAACCAATAACGGTACCAGAACAATGTTCTAGAGCCACAGTAGCAGCTATACAAGGAGATGGAAATAAAGAAAATAGCACAGTGAACCATAAATAGGTCCCTGATTAATGGTGTTCATCGGTGCCATAACACTGCAGGGTCTTTCACAACTGACGGACTGACTTCAAGTTTCACTTTAAGTTATTTGTCACAGAGCATTTTTTTGGTTTCTTTTTTTGGTCCTTGGGAAGGATTCTTTTTGGTGTGATACTGGCTAAGCTAACAGCTAACAGTCCTGGCCCGTTGCATTGAAACGTGTGCTTGTGCATGTGCGTTTGTGTATTTCCTCCTGGTGCCTCCCTCCTCTCCACAGGTTGCCTCTCAGCCAGCCCACTAACTCCTGCCATCGCCACTGACCTGTGATAGGAAGGAAATCAATAGTCAATTCCATTCTGCAGCCAGCGGGTGACAGCTTTTAGATAGGGCTGGATTGGGTGTGTGTAAGGAGCAGGAGCACCTTGTCAGGGCCGGCCGACCCTCCCTTCTCTCCTCTCGTGGTCTCTCAGTGTTTTGCGACCGAGCCGCGAAGTGAAACCCACAACGAGCCCTGTGATACACCACAGCCAAGCTATGGTGGAGGTTAAAGAGGAAGTGATGGCAGATGATTCCAACTGAATCAGAAAATGAAAACCATAGATGCAAAGTCATTTAACTTGTATTATCAGTGATGGTATTTCTTGTGTAGTTTTTCTGCTTCTCCCCTTCCCCCCCTCTGTATTCATCAACAGGTCTAGCTGCCTTTATAGCTGTATAGTGACCTACTGACCTCCGACCCTGCTGACCTACTCTACATACCAGCAGCTTGTATTATTAATGTATTTGCCTGATCTATGCCTCTCCTCTCCTCTCCTCTCCTCCCTCTCCTCTCCTCTCCTCTCCTGCCTATTCTCTCCTCTACCTGTCCTCCCTCCTCTCCTCTCCTCTCTCTCTACCCAGCCGGCCATCAGTAGGAGGGTCCTGAGCCTGGTCCTGCTCAAGGTTTCTTCCTGTTGCTTGTTTGGGGTCAGGCCCTGGGATTCTGGAAAGCGCCTTGAAACAATTCTGATTGTAACAAACGCTAGTTATAT
>NC_042291.1:1699561-1869561 GCF_901000725.2 Takifugu rubripes | reverse complement strand
CATGGCAACAGCAGTTGACAAACAGTTTGCTGCCGTTTTCTTCCGATAACGACTAATTGTTTCATTATCCCAGAATAGACAAGTCTGTTTTCTCGCGATAACACATTCATTTATTTCGTTATCTAGATATAACAAACTTTTTTTTTGGGGGGGGGGGATAATTATTCGGTCCATGTAAAAATGGACGTGGTAGCAGCTAAAAATGAAACTTGCTTATTGTCAGCGTGTTTTAACTTTAATTAAAAAACAAACCCTGCTTCCAGGCAGGGTTAGTATGTTACCATGGCGACCGACTAATTCATTCTGAAGCCCCTAAGCGACCCTAACACTTTCAAGTAAATGTGGCTTTATTGACATCGTTCATCTATGTGGAGGCATCCAATAACCCTCCTCTGCAGACATGATTATTATTGATTTATTTAAATGAATCAGATTTTTTATTTTTTTTTTACATTTATTTCAGATCCACCTGAGTCGCCCCAAAACCTCAGCTGCCAGACCAACCTGACGACCGGAACGATGAGCTGTCGCTGGGAGCCCGGGCAGAGGGAGCCCCTCCTGCCCACGAGCTACGTCCTCCACACTGAGAACTGGTAGAGCACCTTTATCTCCTCCATCCACTCAGCAGTGAAAGGCTGAAACGTGTCCTAGGAAGTAAAGAACATCTCGCCTGCCTCACTATCGTTGTGTTGCAGGGATAGGAACTACTCTTACGACGTGCCGCCTGGACTCGATCACTATACCGTCCCACGCTTGGGGATCACCCTCTTCTCTGAAATGGAAATATATGTAAAAGCAGTGAATGAGCTGGGCACTGCGACCTCGCTGCCCATTACTTTGGAGCCTGTCAGCGCAGGTAGGAAAGAAAGGACACAGCCCTGAATGAGCTCTTGGGTGGGGAATAGTTTGGGTTTCTTCCCAATGAAAATCCAATTTCCCTTTAGTAGCTGATAAGGCTGGAAACTCCTGGCTGCTGATTAGTATTTTATTTTAATCATATACTTCTTTTCACTTTGTTGCTTAATTAACTAATCTTTTTAATTAGGAAACAAGAAAATGAAGTTTAAAACATGGCCATGTCCTCATTCTCATCCTATTAGAATCTGATTTTAATGTGTTACCTCTATGTTATATTACCGTGGAATTACCACACATTATTTTGGATTCTGTAAATCAATGTGAATTTTGTCTGTTAGCCTTTATTTACTGTCTTATTACATGTTAAATAAGCATTAGTATAGTCACTAGATATGCTAGCCATTTTTATGCATTTAAAATAACCAAATGTGGTTAGATTATCTTCTAAAAATAGCTCAGTGGTCATTTCTGAATCCCTCCTTTTTCCCACCAGCTAAATTTGACCCACCCGTGATTAAGAAGATCCAAGCTAAAGTGCACGGCTGCCTGACCCTGTGGTGGAGCTTATCTCCTCAACAGGCCTGGATGCGCCCCTCTTCCATGGACCTGGAGCTCCGTGTGAAAACTGCAGGCAGCAGCCAATGGATCAGCAAACCAGTCAGTGCATTTCCTTACCAAATCAACTGGAAACCAGTTGACCAGATGTGACGCTGTGGCCAGAAACAAGCCTTGTGAGATCAATATCAGCATGTGTTTAGACCCTGTTTAGGCCAACAGAGCAGAGAGGACTTCTAGACCAGTGCCGCCTGCTCCATGGCACTCAGTATGTTGTCCAAGTCCGAGTCAGATACAAGGAGAGCCCCTGGAGTGAATGGAGCCGCAGCCAGCCTGGAGTCACCTTGGAGAGAGGTAGATCAATTCACAGTCGCACAATCACTCTCAGACATTTTCCAATCTGTTGCCTTTTCTTCCGTTTCCAGCTCCTTTCAATATATGCTAATGTCATGTTCCACATCTCCGCTTGCTTTTCCCTAATAACACACACCGAATTGATGTATTGAGTTCTTCCCCACAGTCTGTCGGTGAATCCATACGCTTTTCTTGTGTCCTCCCCCCAAAAAGTTTAATTTTGTGTTTTATTTCAGCTCCTTCTGGATACCTCGAGTGGTGGATGAAGCGTTCAGGGGATCACGTGACAAAACAAGTCCACTTGTTTTGGAAGGTACGCACACAAGACAAGTTTGTGGGCTTTCGTGGTACCACATATTCGCTGATCAAAACTCTATGGTCAACCTTGAAAATGTACCCCAACTTTTTCTTTTTCTTCCTGTCAGGCCTCCAAATGGTTTCGTGCCAACAGCCAGAATGTATCTTACGTCGTGTCAGCGCAGACGCAGTCAGGTGAAAGAGAACAGCTGTGCTCCACACGCGGGAATTACTGTACTTTTCAGCTTCCCGCTAAACCAGCAAAGCTGTATTTGAATGCTGTAAATAGAGCTGGGAAATCCAAGCCTACTAAAGTTCACATACTCGATCCTAAAGGTACAGCTTTGATTTGGCACAAGTACCTTAAAATGTAATTGTTTTTTTAAAACAAAAATGCATGCAATGTGTTTTATTTCTGTAGTTCATACGGCATTATCAAACGTCTTGGTCACTCCTGATGACGACGGAGCTCTGACGGTCCAGTGGCAGAGTATGGTTTCCCCTGATTTAAAAGGATTCATAGTGGAATGGAGACCTTTGTTAAATGCAAATATTTCTGTCACCCAGTTTGAAATAACTGATAGAAACCAGACGAGCCTTGTTTTAAAAGGTATGCTTTATTGTCGTTTATGCGTTTTTATCCAAATCCTGAGGACTATATAGGAAAATGTGTTACTCCTCTGCCTGAAAGCGTAACTGACATTTCCTTAACCCTCCTCGATAGGCAGCTTTGAGCCCTACAAGCCCTATGGGATCTCTGTGTATCCTCGGTTTAAGGGTTGGATTGGCCTTCCTCAGACTGCTCATGCCTACTCAAGGCAAAAGGGTAAGTTGCCAGAGACAGAGAGGATCGCACAAATCTCAGACAAAGATTTGAAGTCTGAGCCGCATTAACTTTGGAGGGAGAATTTACTAGTAGGAAGACGAGTAAGTAGGAAGACATGTGACGTGTGCAAACCACAGTGTGGCGAAATGGCGCCCCCGTGTGGATAGAACTGATTTATGCGGAATAAAGCTGTGATTGCGGGGCGATTTACAAAGGCCCATACTTCAGTCTTTGTCTTTTTTTAAAGCTCCTTCTGTGGTTCCAAAAATGCAAAGTACAAAGACCTGGAAGTCAAGCATTGAATTTAAATGGGATGAAATACCAGTTGAACAAAGGAATGGAATAATTCAGAGCTACAAGATCTTCTACTGGAATAAGAAAGGACCCGTGAACGGTAAATTTAAGATCTGATACAGCTCAAAGGTGCAACACCCAACTTTTTAAAATGTATTCCTATGTCTGACTTGTAACTTTTCCCTCAGTTGTGACCGCTGACCTACAGGAAAGGAGGCTCGTCCTAGAAAACCTGGACAGTGAGCTTGTGTATGAAGCTTTTATGATGGTCAGCACATACGGTGGAAGCCTGAATGGGTCAAGAATCTATTTTCAAGTCGACCCCTATGGTTGGTATTATATCATTCGGTCAGAACCAATGACGCCCAGCATGTCAGTGTGTTATTCTCCAGAGAAGCTTTGTGATTCAAAATCTTGATCTGTTTTCAGATGTTGTTACTGTGATTAGTGTAACATTGTCTTTTGGAGTGGCACTGACAGCTTTCATCATTATTGCGATACATTTCTCCAGCCACATATGGTGAGACCACTGCTGCTTGTTAACCATTTGGATTAATGTATGATTCATCCTCAGTGCGCATATTTGAATCATCAATTGACCTTCCCTTTGTAGGGTTAAAGTGCATTTCTGGCCAGTTGTTCCAGATCCAGCCAACAGCAGCATCAAGAGATGGTCATCAGAATCAACCCAGGTGCTTTATAATAGTGCTCCTCCTTCTTCACCTCCCCTTAGTTGTAATAATCAGAATAAAACTGTCCAATTTAAAGTAGAGTATAATTACTACACTTTGTACGGGTGCAATTAAGTATTTAGCAAACGAGGTGCATTGGAGCAATGATTATGCATAGTTTAAGTCAGAAAATAGTAAAAGTGTGGTAAGAAGACACAAAAAACAATGAAAAATACTAATTAAAAAAACGTGTTTGTACCTTACCTACTTTATCTATTTCATAGCTCATATGTCTTAATTCATATGTTGGTTTTTCACTACATAATCTTAAAATAAATGTCTTCAATGGCTGGTTATATTCATATCCTGCGCGCTGAATGGGTCCAAAGGATGGTGTATTTTAATTCAGGTTATCGCTGTTATATTTTCACTGCATTACATTGACACATACCTGTAAGAATCAGATACATGTAGAATGTTGGCATTTGTCCTTATTCTGAGGCTGAAGGACTTTTTAAAAGACATTATTGAATATTTGCTTCATCCTTTTGCAGGACACCCATTTTACCTCAGAGAATGAGGAGCCCAATCCAGAATATATTTCCCACCTCAGCTTCCTGGACATCTCTCAGAAATCCAGTAAAGAGGATGACGATGTGTGGCTAAGCAATGCAGAAGACACCAGTGACCTTGGAGAGTCCATCTGTGGGTCACCATTCATCCCCCAGTACTCAGCTCCATACGCTACAGTGGCCTTCGGCAGTCCATGCAACAGCCCGACAATGAAAACATCTCCTGCCTACTTGCGTTCTGAGTCCACGCAGCCGCTTTTGACACCTGAAGAACCCTTCACTCCACAGTGTTACCAGAATGCAGACAATGATGGGATTTCAGAAAAGCAGTGTTTTTTTGGCCCTTGCAATGATTTTGTGAGAGAGGAAGCAGACACAGAAATTCCATGGGATGATTTTCCTTTTCTACGGGCTCTTGCCATGAATCAGGTGCAGAAGGAATAGACATATTTCATTGATTATAGAAGCATTGTGTATGTAGATTTAAACCAAGTCTGATTAAGGTTGATCTGTCATAGGACATAGTAATAAATGCTTGCTATAGATTTAATCGAAAAAAAATCATGCAACGTATTATTCTTTTTGTCTAACTGCGCTTTGTAAATATGTTACATCAAATTTAAAGAAAGAAAAACACATTTCTCGGTAACCCATCCATACCTACGGTACGTATATACAAACTGTTGCCTTTACTGTAAAAACAAAATCTGTTTTACATCTTATCATGAAAAGATATGACTCAATTTAAGTGCGTGTGTGTGTGTGTGTGTTAATATATAACATATGTGCTTGTACGTGGTCCTTGAAATTACTCTCTTTTGAGAAAACATGGATTATTTTACTTATTAATTCACTTTAGACACAAAATAAAGATAAATGTTTTCCTAAATTTTATTAATAGTTTGGGGGTCTAAAGTGACCCGACTGAGTTTTTATTTGCTTTATCTTTGCAATGAATTAATTTTATTACTCAGCATTCCAGGTATTCCTCAATTAACTTGTTTTTGATCATAATTCATTCTTGTATATTTTTCTTTTTTACATTTTAAATAAAAACACTTTTTATATCACTACCCCTCTAATGCACAACATGGGTCTAAAATGACCCGTAACCATTTCCCATGTTATTTCATGTGTTTCTAAGCTGAATGTTTATAATCTATGTATTTAATCATTTATTAATCAAACCAATCTCTTCCATTTTAATTGTTTTATGTAGCACAAATCCTCATCCTCAAGTGTTCTGTTCTTCCTTTATGAATAAGCATAGCTTTTGTCAGTCTTCATGAAGTTTTCCCACGTCCACATAGGTCAGACCCACATTTGTGTAACATACAGTATTTACAGTATTTACCACTGTGGAGAAGATTGTATTTGAAGACCTGAAACATCTAAGTCTTATTTTACTATAATTATCATATTACCTAATAAGAAATTTGATTTGGTAACTCTGCATAATTATTGATTATGTAATTAATTTGAATTTGAAGAATAAGTAGCTCCATTTCTTGTCAGAAAGGGAAAAATTTTCAATCGGCTGCCGTAGCTAGCTACGACTTCAACTAGTATCGATGTGATCGGGGATCGTTTTCGAAGCCTTCAACGTGTCCCACTGCCATCTGCATTCGGCTAGTTTAGCCTAGTCAAAATGGCGGCGCATATGTAGGGGTCGTGTATTACAATCACAAGTAGTTACTTTCAACCGTTTTTAGGCAACTAATGTAATAGTGCTTGACTATTCCGAAAACAATGTTCCAAAACGTGGCCATTAGAGCTTTTGTGAAATGTTCGACAGGCATTTTACGAGAAAGCTGCTCAGTATCTCCTGTTTTAGCAGCGAAATCCTGGAGCTGCAGCTCTGCGTTGTTGGGCCCAGGAGTCGGTGGTAAGTGGAACCTGGACAGGTTGTCCCTGACTAACGTCTCCATCCAGTCCATTGTCTAGTCCAAGTGTTTGTGTGATTCATGGTAATTAGTTAGATTACACCAGCAGTGGGGACTTGGATCAGACAACATGCTAATAGTTTAGCCTGCATTCACTTTACGTTTTCTGTAAGGATGATGTTTTTAAATATTATATTATTACATTGGTGAATACGGTAGTATATAATAGATGTGTGGCACAGATCTGATTGGTTTTAAAGAAGTAAATGATGATATTTGTGGTTTAGCATATCAAAGGCTGCAACCTGACTTGTAGTTATCTTTTGACGTCCTTATCTAAACTAAACCTAAAGTACTTAATGCAAATGTGGTGCAGGCAATAAAAAGGTCTCCGTTGCTTTATCCTCCCCTTGTCTTACATGGGAAGAATGCTATTTTATACTATATAAACCTTGTCATTACTTGTAATGTGCTCAAGATTGTGATTTGTTTTATGTCCAGTCTCTGGAGGAATAAAATCCCTCGCAGTGGATGTGAAGGACAGAGAAAAGGGACGTTTAGGACAACCTCTTGTATCTTGCTCTCACCAATAGTTAAATTTACTGCTTCAACTACTGTATCTGCGATTATTAAAGTAATGTAAAGTGTCAGAAATGCACAGTGGGATTTTATACAGCTGTGCTGAACCACCATTAAGTAGAGGTGTCATTTTGTAAATGCTTTGAGTTTTCTGCCATATTTCCAAGGTCTTTACTGTGCTTTAAAGAAATTTGGAGTGAGTTTAGCAAACCTGGAAGTTAAATATCTGGGATGGCAACTTGCGTTGCAGCTTTAACAAAACTGGACACAAGTCTTGAGCTCTTTACGACGGGTCTCTATTTGCACCTTCTACGAGCAAATCAGCCGTGGTCATTTTACATGTTTAGCAAATTAATATTTGTGTGTAGAGCTGTGTCCTCCTTTATGTCAGGAGCTGTTGTTGCTGGCTTTTATAACACGATGTATCCATCCTTGGTTGATGCTAATGTTTTTTCCCCCCCAATGTCAGTTGCACTTCCAACTCCTGTGAGACATTATGCTCGAGCCGTGAAGAAAAAGAGGACAGGTATGCCCGTTTGATACCCAAACCATGTTTGATTTATGGTAACTTTCAAACTAATATTAACTTTATTATCTCCAGTTCCTCAGAGCCAGCTCAGTGATCTTCCTCCAACAATGCTCAAGTTGGATTACGCAGCTGTGCCAATGGCTCAAACGTAAGTAGGGATTCTGATAATGCACCATCAGTGTGTTTAAGTGATAGAGAATATTTTCTTTTTGACACTGATGGTTTTTTGGGGAACAGGACAGATGACATCATCAAAAGACTTCTTTCTTTGGAGCTTGCCTCTCACGTGAGTCTTTTTTATAACCTTCCCCTGTTTTATCTTCTTTTCTCCTGGGCTATTATGAGCAGACAATAACTTCAACTGGTGTGATACATTCCCATAGTTGCCATTTATACAATATTCATGAGGTTGTTAAATATTCTCTGTCTCTAGCGTGAGAAGCTGCAGCTGAAAACAGAACAACTCATTTCAAAAGTCCAGAGGGATGAGAACGACCGCAGCTCAATGGAAGTCCAAGGTGTGTTTTCACGGATCTTTTAAATGAATATCCTGTCCATCGCTGTGAGGCCGCTCACTCCCTCTTTTCACTTCCCCGCTCAGTTGCTACTTTGACTGCACGGATCCGAAACTACCAGGAACATCTGCAAAAAAATCACAAGGTGAGTGAAGAGAAGTAGAGTCAGCGTTATCGGCCAATCAACATCTTGTGATCTTCTGCGATGATTTGTCAGATGACAGGCGCGTTGGCTGCAGCCACAGCCCTGTCATGTGTGCGTGCATCTCTCTCTTCATTTCCTCTCCACTTCTCTTGTTCGAGACATGTATGTGCTACAGGATTTCCTGTGTACTCCCCCACATTTAACAAAAATATGTGCGGTGTAGTAGCAATCGGAAATTTCCACGCTACATGAAATGGTCAGAGAGACAGATCTTTGTAATGTGCTACTATCCCCGTGCGCCGGGTCGATCCAAAGTGACCCTTAAGAGTCTGGTTGAATCACACAGAGTCCAGGATTCAATTTTTTCTATGCTTCTATTGCAGGATAAAGCTAACAAGAGACGCATGCTCATGGCCATCGACAAAAGGAAAAAACTTTTAAAAAAGCTGAGGTTGGTTCGATACAGCGCTTTTGAGCGAGTGTGCGAACAGCTTGGCATCACTTACACCTTCCCCCCTGAGTATTACAGACGGGCCACTCGACGCTGGCAGGCCAAGAAAGCCTTCTGCATCAAGGTAGAGTTCCCCAGTCGTCTGAAGAAGTCGTCCTTTACATTAAAAAATGCTGTCTGGCCTGTTAGACCTGGACCACCTCCATCTACAGGCTAACGGCTTCTGGCAGCGTGATGTCGCGCTTCCACCAACGCTCATTTAACCTCTGTCTCTTCTCAGGTCTTCAAAGCAGTGCAGAAGCAGAAAGCCGAGCAGAGGAAGAAGATGAAGCAACATTTAGCATCCAAAAACACAGAAACAACTTTGAGCCAGTGAAACACAATTTACAGATAAATTTAACCAAACGTGTTATTTGTAAAACTCTACTGAGGCATGCAACTAAAGTTAATTTGTTGAAAATGTCATCATGATGTTAGTTATCCACACAGGTTCCTGATGTTATATAGGATTGAAAAAAATAGGGAAGTCAGCAACCCACAGCTCTTATGTTAATAATTACCAACTTTGAGGCTTTAACCAAACTCAAATTAGACATAAAGTGTCACAAATGCACATCTGATAAAGTGCTATTAAATGTGTCTGTTCTTCTCGGTATTTGACGTCATTTGTTCCATATTTGTGATGCGACCCAATGCTCCCACAATGCTATATTTAGGGTTGCTTGATCATATTGTATAGCATTAGTGACTAACAGTTCATTAGTTAAAGTTGTTAAACCACAACAGATGATTTAACAATAAAAAGCCATTCTAGCAGTGGTGTTGAAGGTGGTTTATTTTCAGGTTGTTGAGGTTGCAGCACAATGTGGATTTAATTACGCAAACAGGAAATGGCCTCCTATTGGATAACTGCTGCAGGGACGATTATCTTTCAGCTAGAAACAAGTTATTTAACCCCAACTGATGAAATGAGTCGCTTCGCATTTCGTCAACAGTCTCGAAAGATGCATCCTGTGGTTGTGGAAATGACGGTCTGCTTGAGAAGGGTGAAATCACTGGCCTGCATCTAGCAGACTGCAGAAAGGACTAAACCTGGGTTGAGAACCATCCAATACGTTATTAAAAACTGGAAGAAAGGAACGTATCTGAAAAAAAATGCCTGAATGATGATAATCTCTGTCATATAAATGCATGCCAAATCGTAGGAAAACATTAGAACTCAGGGCTGTTTGGTCATGAAAGTAAAAGCGTTTCCACACACATTCTGAAGGAACTAAACCGGACCAGCTGTGAAGCCTTACAAAACCACTAATCAGGGAAAAGTCTCTGGAGAATGGAAGATGATCAGGTGGTCTGACCAGTCTAGGTCCACCCTGATCCAGAGTGATGGGGTTGAGGGTAAGAAGAGACCCCCCCATAGGTGGATTAGTGGTGGCCTTACAAGCCTGGCGTGGTGGTGCTGTGATCTGGAGTTGCCCAGTGTCCAGGTCCGGAAACATGCCAAAAGACTCAGTTCAGCCGACTTTGTGAAGATGCCGAATGACCAGGTTATTCCATCAATGGGCGTTCCTCTTCCATATCTCAGGATTAAGCTTGTTAAGAAATGGTTCAGTCCAGACCTGACCCCTACTGGGAAGCTGCTGGTCCAATCTCTCCTCATCAACAGGAGATCTTGGTGATAAATAAATGCCTTACTGGACGAAAATAAATCCTGTAACATTGCCGAAGCTGATTAAAAGAATACACCACAGACCTTTGCTTGTCTTTTCCTCTTTCCAGTAATGTGCAAAATATAAATTTGGCCCAGCAATATTTAGTAAATTTGCCATTTGCTTTAGCTACAAAAATGAGTTTCAATCCCAATCCGCTCAGGATGCGATGACTACGACATGGTATGAAGGCAAAAATGTCCATCCAACGTTCTCCATGGCTCTGATGTCCTATTCAAACGATCACACGTTTGATGCTGATGGCATTAGACTCATTGGTATCGTGTTTTGCGATCATCTGCTGAGCATATCATAACCTACTAAGATTTGAATTAAAGCCATTTTTATTATTCTTCACAGACCAGCAGTTTGTCATCCAGCTGCTTTCAGTGCTGAGATAATAATTTCAAGGTACATCGTGAACTGAAAGCAGGCCTAGATTGTTGTCATTCTCAGAAGAACACGTTAACAAATGAGTCTTTTGACAGCTTTAGACTGTCATAACTTCCTGTGTGTGTGCCTCTACCAGCCTCCGGAGCTGTGCACACTGACGAGCATTTTGGTAAGCGTGTCATTTCTTTTTCCACTCACAGCAGCTGAACCGAGGCGTCAGCCGAACAAACTTGTTAAGCTGCAAATTGGCCGTTTTTCTCACTCAGACATTGAAATCCTCACAAGGTAAGAAGTGCCTTTTTCTTTTAAACAGTGATTCTTGTAAAAGTGGGCTGATTCCTGTTACTCTTGCTCTTCTGCAGTTCAACTTTGCTGGACTTCACTTTTAAGAATTTTAAGAAAAACCTCCAGCACTTAATGTTTTTTTAAAATAATGATAATAGGTGCGTTATTGCTATTGGATAACCAGCATGCAGGTGGGTTTTCTTTGTAGTTTGGGGGTGTTTTTTGTAGCTTGAGTTCTGTTTAAGCAGCCCAGCAGTTTTCCTGTATTTAATAATATGTAAGAATATCTAATTCTGTGTTAAAACATTTTGCTGCGTGGTCATTTTGCACCTTTGAATGCAAGCACAGCTTCTTGCTAGAATGCATGTGCATGTGTGCGTCAGGAGGGGAGGGTCTCACCCCTCATCTAACCGCATGAGGAAAATACTCCCTTGGTGTGTGAGTGAGCCACACAAGTGATGTTTTGTTTTCACGCTTGGATTCAGTGTGAAAAAGTCAGACATGACTTCTCCTGTTTTACTCTTTGGTGTTTCCAGCAGCTGAAGTCCACACGCAGCTCCGGATGTCTACGATGTCAAACCCGGTGATCACCCACCAACCAGGATCAGGCGGATATGGGACGAATGTTCAGACAGGAGAGTGGAGCACCGGTCTGTGCTCCTGCTGCACCGACTTCTTTGTCTGTGAGTGTTGGTCGAACTGCTTCAAATTGCGATTTGCTCCTGCGTCTTGTGTCACAAGGTCCCATTTTGTGCGTGCAGGTGCTATTGGCTGCTTCTGCCCCATGATTTTAAGCTGCTACACTGCGAATAAGTATGGAGAGAACTGCTGCTTGGGATGTTTGCCAGGTGGCATGACAGCCATCAGGACTCACATGAGGCTGACGTATGGCATTCAGGTAAGCTCCAATTCTGCTGTCAATCCCACGCCAGACGAGTGATTTTTTTTTGATGATTTGACACTAATGAAACAGATTATTTTTTTTATTTTTTTTTTTTTTATTTTGGGCTCACCCTAAAATTGAGTAATCCCGAAACCTCAACTGCAGCACATTTCCGTGTGAAACGTTTGGCTTCCCTGTTTTAACGTTGTTGTAATCGCTCGACCGCAGGGAACAATAATTAACGACGCCTTGATGACCTTCTTCTGTGGAATCTGTGAGACATGCAGGATGGCGCGCGAGGTCCGTATCAGGAATGGAGACATTTCTATGTAGCAAGCGGGTGGACGGCTCCAACAGTAGCACAGGCACGAAGGAACGACATGTAAAGAATCGTTTGTTCGGAGGCCTCATCGCTACTTCTGCAACACACCGAGAAGGAGGGGATGAACGAAGAGGTCATTGGCGTGATCTCCTCTCTCATGAATCACCATATGCACCATCATCAACCCGAACACTTAAACCAATCAACCAGTAGCCCATGTTGGAATACAAAAGTGATCCCCAAGTGTGACAGATAACTCGGAAAATCAGTATTACCCTGGGAGAACCGGGTAGATTATCATGAAATAGAACCCACCATTTAAGCAGAATGATTTTGTTTATTTACAGTATGATAGACTGAAGGATATATGCTTCTTCCAGGTCCTTGAATTTGTGTCTTAATGTGTTTTTTCTTTTAATTCTTCAAACATTTGTAAGATGAATAAACCTACCACTGTTTCATTTTCTTTTTTATTTTAATGACAAATGCCAGAGGGCAGATGTTTCCTTCAGATGTCTCCACATCCCCCCCCACTTCACCTTACAAACACAGGCCCCAGCCCATACTTTAACTTTTTTCAGGCATGAATTTTAAATGCCAACAAAGGCCATCGTTTGGGGCACATCTCCAGCTCAACACACCGTTTATTGTCATTACGCCACTGAAATACCCTCAGAGAGATACAGGCGGCTCCCATTCACCAAAAGGCAAATTTGAAAATCATACGTTGTTCTCTGAAATGAAAGCACAAAGGAAAGTAAATATTTAATACATTTAACAAATAAGGGAGGCTGGACTGTTTTGGGGGGGGTTCACTTGCAATAGGATGAACCCTTGACCATCGAGGTACCTACCAGAGGGACCTGCAGGTGGCTGCAGAGTGCTGAATGGTAAAAGGATCGTATGAATGGCACTTTTGCAAACGTTTTATGACCGATCAATGTGCTTTAGAGTGTCTGGGATCGAACCAAGTGACCCCTCGACCAGCCCCACCAAATGCTCTTGGTCCCACCGAAACAGCCCCACATGCTGTCACACAGTGAGGAATTAACCTTTCACCTTACCACGTACAAAAATCCTGCTTTATGAACCAAAGACTTCAAAGTTATAGTCATCTAACTGCTTCCAGTCATCAGGTGTCCATTGGTTATGTGATGAAAAGCCTCTTTTTCTTATTTTGGGGTCTTAGCAACAGCTTTCTTGCCATCGAACCTTGAAATGCAAAGTCTCCTTTTCACAGTTATAACGGAGACTTCCTTACTGTGCTGTGAGCCTCACACAGGCTGTTGACTGTCAGACATCTGATTCTGTTGTGGCTTTGGGTCGGTTAGACCTTTTCCTGTCAGTTTCCCCCAGTTTCTAGGTGCCCTTTGATGGTGATGGTTGCGGGACTAACTGACTTACTACAGTTTCCATGGAGTGATCCATTTTTGGTACTTACCTTTGGAACATTTCAAGCTATTCATTGTACTTGAACTTAGAGCTTTTTCTCTTCTTTTAAGAGAATGTGTGTCAAATACCATGGTTAATTCACAATGAAGTCGAATCCGAGATTTCTTAAATACAGAAAATTAAGGCCCCGCCCACCTAGTGCGCGTTGGGAATGACGAAACGCGTTTCGATTGGTTGTTCCTCTGGTGCCCTGGCAACCAGAAGAGACTCGCCTAAACAGACGCGTCCCCCTACTAATAGCATTTCAGCTAACTACATTGATTAGCTTCGTTCCATTTTTTAAGTTTTTTATCGGCCCAAGCGCCACGATGTCCTCAAGAACCTTGCCTCTGTTATTCATCAACCTCGGCGGAGAAATGTTGTACATCTTAGACCAGCGGCTTCGAGCTCAAAACATCCCAGCCGACAAAGCTAAGAAAGGTAGCTAGCCCAGCAAGATCACAACACAAATTACTGGATGCATTGAAGCTAGCAGGTTATCCTGCCACGAAACAGGTTCACTGTGATAAAAATGTTGTAGCTTTTTGCTGAAATCGGCTTCAATTAAACACGGGTGACTTGTTTTGTAATTTCAAATCGTTTTTATTATCTTCTCAATGACAATTAAAAATAAAACGCTCCATAGGGGGTAGGAAATGTAACCTGTCATGGCGTTTTCTTTCACAATTCTGGGAGAAAAGGGGATTTGGAGCTGGTGACCGATCATATTTTGCAATTCCATTTATCAATGAGCTTTCAACCAATTGTTCCATCTATGTATGTCCCTTTGATTTATGGCGTTTCTACAATAGCCTCCTGGATAGACACCAACCGAAAAAGAGGTATTCTCAGAGTTTATCACTCCGGCCTAGAGAAAATTAGCAGAAAAACAGGTTCTTGCAGAATAATTGTGTGCTTTGGCTCTTTCTTGGTATATCATATCAGTACATGGCTTACAAACCTGGTTTATCCACCTTGTTTCTTATCCTTTAGACTACGACATGCTCTATCATACTGCTGCTTCCTAAAAAAGAGCACACATAAAGAAAGCTTCATATATTTATACAAGCTAGGATGCTCCTGGGCTTAAATAAGGTGAATTTGATAAAACTTATTGAAACGTGGTCCTTTACCTTTGTAGTTATGAATGACATCATTACCACCATGTTCAACAAAAAGTTCCTTGAAGAGCTTTTCAAGCCCCAGGAGCTCTATTCTAAGAAGGCGCTGCGGACTGTGTTTGACCGGCTGGCCCACGCCTCCATCATGCGACTCAATCAAGCCAGCATGGACAAGGTGAGTTCATCCTGCATATAGAGAAACAGAACCTTTAAAATGTAAACCTTATTTAGATAATGCGTCAAATTTCCTACACCTGCTGCACAGCAGTGCAGCCTTGCATCTTATGGCCTCTTTTTGGAAACACACTAAAGTCATAGTTCACTTTTACATTAATTTGACTTTAAAATTTGCTTTGCTTCATCTTCATCTGCTTATTCAGGACTTGGTCAAAGAGGCACCAGTTATGCTGACTGATATCCTCTTAGTGGGGGAAAAGGGCTTAGATCGAAACTAGATCCACTTCACTTCTATAAAACAAGTAGTTCGATAAGTTGTGTTTTGTAACAGTGTTAAAAGAACACGACCAGTTTTGCCGACCGCAGTGTTGCAGTTTGAAGCCAGGCATGCCTGTCTCTCATTACAGCTCTATGACTTGATGACCATGGCGTTCAAGTATCAGGTGCTTCTCTGTCCCCGACCGAAGGACATTCTCCTCGTCTCATTCAACCACATGGATGCAATCAGAGACTTTGTCAAAGACACTCCCGCCATTCTCAACCAGGTCGATGAGACGTACCAACAGCTCATAGAGGTGGGTTCCATGAAGTGGAAAAGTGTTACTGCGTCCTCAGACAGACTGGTCCACAGGTCCTACTGCAGGCTGATCTGAACTGAGGATTAATCAAACAGAAATGTCTTTTTTATCTCACGCATACATCTTAAATAGTGGTTACTTGGTTACTAAAAGAGGTTACTTTAGTCTAGATACACAAGAGTGGACAAACCCCTGTACAGGACGGACAATGTCAGTCCGATTTCTGCATTATCGTCTGATCTGATTGGGTTTCCAGATGTATGCACCCATGACAAGCGGGGACTTTCAGTTGATGAGACAAACTCTCCTCATCTTCTTTCAGGACATGCATATCAGGGTGAGTTCTCTTCCATCCATCCTGTTCATACGGTTGTTTCTCCTTGCATTTTCCTCAGAGACTTGACTGGTTTTTTGTCTACCAGGTGTCCATTTTCCTGAAGGACAAAGTTCAGAACTCCAATGGTCGCTTTGTGCTTCCAACTAGTGGTCCTGTGCCCTTTGGTACCCAAGTTCCTGGTACGATAAGGTAGCATATTAGAGTACCTTTACTTTTACACCAAAACAGTCCACCAGCGATTCTATAAACAAGTTGTTTGGGTCATAAACTGTACCTTTTGTCTTCCTGACCTTTGACCTTTGTCATTGTCCATGTCCTGTAATCTGACTGTAAGATTAGCTGATCTGTCCTCACCTAATTGCATTAAAGTGCCAGCGTTTCCATTCTAAATGTAGGTGTCCGTAGCTTTAGTTTGGAAGAAACAGTACCAGGTTCTGTTTTGGATCGACATATATTTAAGACATTTATAAAATAGACATGTTATTTATATATTTTTTATCAATAATTAATCAACATTTCTTCATAAGAAGCCCGACTGGAAACAGTCCCACTGTCTATTTCTGTGTATTCCACTGTTCACTGTTGCTGCGGGACAGTTAAAGGATCGTTGGCCAAAGAATGAGTTCTATTTCGGAGGGATATAAAAAGTAAGCTAGTTTATCCTTCGCTTGTGATTTTTCATGCGCTGATTCCAGGTTGTTTAGTTGCTCTGGTGAAGAAGTGAGCAGACTGCAGTTCAGTAATGGAGGGAACTATTCTGTTGCTCTCCGGGAAGGTTCTTTTGAGATATTTGGAGACCGGGTCACCAAATTAGGCACAAACATGTGAGTTCAAATATAATGTGTTTCGGTTTATATAAATAACCTTGCAAAGACATATAAAGTCAGTGTTTTTTTCCTGTTATAGTCGTAATTCACTGATTCCATTCAATCTCATATTTTAAAATAATGGTCTGTGTACAGAACTAAGTTGATATATGCTGATTTTGACATTCTCAAAGGTGCTGCCTGGACAAACGTGGTGCTTTGTTTTATTCTGTCTCTCAGGTACAGTGTGAGCCGCCCAGTGGAAACTCATATGTCAGGAACGACTAAAACTTCTGCTCAGCACACCAAGGTCAACACTGCTCCGAACCCTTTGGCCAAAGAGGAGTTGAACCTGTTGGCCAGGCTAATGGGAGGGTTAGAAGTTCAGAAACTGGGAAACGCAGACACCGACTTCCGACTCAACCTCTTTGCCAACGACAAGGAAGAAGAGTAAATAATCCTGTTTCTTTGTATTTTAGGAAGCTGTATCGTCCGCAGGCACAAGCGCGTTTGTTAAATCAAACTATTGATGTAACGGACAATTTCAAATGTGACTCTTTATCACAGAGAGGCATTATTATTGAGACCAGATGAGCTGTCATACGGAGTCATAAAGATTCAAGCAACAAAGGTAAAGTTTTTCCATCATCCTTACATAGTTGCTATTGTGCATTTGTGCACATTTTACTTGTTTTAATAATGGAATTGAGGGCTTTTTGATTTTGTTTTGTAGGACCAACAGGCCAGCGCTGAGCTTGCTAAAATCATGGGAGAGTTTACAGAGTCTGGGGATCAACCAGCCAGTGCCTGCAGCAAAGGAGATGACCTTCTGGCCATGATGGATGGTCTGTGACGTGGTTATCCCAGCAGAAAGGTCCCAGGAATCTGTTGTGCAGTACCAGCCAGGTATGCGACAGCGGCGGGCCACAAACCCTCCCTCTCTGCTGATATTGATAATTGTTACTCAGCTATCAGATGGCAAACTGTAACCTTTAGAAGGAATTTGGCGAGCCGAGGTGTGAGCCACAATGCACAGTAATAGCATGTTTTCTGCATCATGCCAGGACGTCAGTGTGTCGAACATTGTGTGTTGTAATAGCAAAGTATTTGTTAAACTCCATATCGCTTAAACAGGCTGACAACACACATTCCCATGTCTTAAAAGTCAAATCCCAGAACCTCAGTCCATTGTCCCAGGATTATTTCTGTATTTTAATGGGACAGCTATTGAATTTTACTGTGGCAGAATTGAATGAAATCCCAAGTGCTCTTTCTAAAGCGATTTCTCCAACTATTATTTTGCTCAGTGCTAAATCTTTATCACAATTTTGAAGTAATGTATGATAATGAAAACCAACTAGTAAGACATTTTCAGCCTGGGAATGTGCAAATTGTTAAGGATATTACTATAATGTAAATGGCTGTGATTATATGCATCCTTAAATATGTTTATTGTATTCCTTGTTTTAATGAAAATATAGTATATGTGTATAGGATTGTGCTTAATGTGGCTGTTTAATACAGAAAATGTAGAATTTTGTAATAAATATTTTTCTAAAATATATACGTTATTTTGATGTGTTTAAAGTTTAAACCTTTATCACCGGCGTACGTTGTGACGTAATGGTGTCTTAATGGCGGGAAACTGCCTAATTATTGTAGTGCAGACATTTAACGACAGGGGGCGGTGTTTGACTTGTTATAAGAACTTGTTATGTCCGGTCGACAGCTGACTATTTTCCCCTTAATGGTCCGAACAATTACACAACCAACGACGTTGTCTTCAGAAAATACACAGCATAACAAGCATACCAAAACACAATTTTAATAGATTTGCTATGAGGTTGTAGAATTTCTCACAGACTAAAACATGTTTTAATGAGTGTTTACTCGTTTATTCTACCATATGTTCAATGTGTTCCATAATTAGACTTACATTATGGTGGAGGGCCAGCTGCTCTGGGTGTATTTTTGTGCATCTCTGACTGCAGATGACTCGATGTGAATCTATGTTGTAACAGTCTGCACTCCCCTGGTTAAAAAAATAACCCAAAACAAAACAGTGACACACACACATAAACATGCTGAGACATTTCTCTGAATTGATCTGGGTGGAAGAGCAGTCTAGTGAGGTCATTTCAATAATCATGTCAAAGCAGAGACAGGAAACACTACCACAGGGGTATTATCTGCAAAAGAAGGCAGACCTACCTGGCCGTTGGCTTGCATTGTTCACCACAGTCATCAAACTTCAGCAAATCAGTGTGTAAAAAACAATTCAAAATTCTAAAACTATACATGTATTTATCCGGCTGCAAGCAACAATAGCAGTATAATTGTAACTGAAAAGCAATGAATGTTATATTTGCAACAGTGGGGAAATTTACAAAGATACTCGCAACACTGTCAGGTGAAAAACACGTTTAGTTTTCTTAACCTTCCCTCAAAACTCGATCATATTTATTTCACATACTCTGCAGTTCTCCTTATAATTCAGTTTCATCTTTGATGGATGTGGGTGGTTGAACCTCATGCACTTGGGTCATATGCTCTGCTGAGTTAAGGCAGTAGGACCAGACAGACTCAGAAATGGTTCTGCCATTTAGGTTGCCCTCTCTGTCTGTCAAACACGCCCACAGGTTTGAAAGTGGAAGCTGTGGGTGGTATTTCAATCAATGACTCTAAAGCACCATTGTTGGTCTTTGCAAAATGTCAAAACCTTGCAAACGAATGGGATTATTGAAGGATATTTTGTCATGAATGATTATTTAAAACGAATACCTGTGTTGTTTTAGAAGAATCTGATTTATAAATGCATTCTAGAGCTTCTTTGCAACTTTACACCCCAGAATCAAATGTCTAGGTATGAAGCTGCAATAACAAAAAGAGTCAATCATTGATTTTAATCCAAACTAAATCCTATTTGTGGTTCATATTTATTCACTGACGCTATAACTCCCGGCTTTTACTTTCAGACCATGACCGTAAACGCTTCTCGTGATCAAAGAATAAAAAGTGTTCTCTAAATTTTATTATGTTAAAAGAAAAAAAACCAACACTTGACTGCTTCTGATATTTCCCGTCAGACAACTATGACGTAATGTGTTTCAGTTTGCCACATTCATTATGCAGAGAATTTCATCATCGGTGCGCAACCATTTACCAGGACATGCCAGCGGCCGCTGCCATTGGCTCGCTGCGGCTGTCAATCAAATAAGTATGTGCGTCATTTCCGTTGTCAGGTGGCGTTGTCGCTGTGGAAAGATGCGATCAGCAGAGAGCGGAGGCTTTTCCTCTATTGCTCATTTCTGTAACAGAGGTTAAACAACCCTAAACCAGCCATCTGCGGTCTCGCCTCTTGGCACAAGAAGCTTTGGCTCTCCACCATAGCTTTTACCTGAGAAATGTCGACGCTGTAAGCTGAAAACGCAGAAATTACCCGGCAATTTGGCTCGAGGTAAGCGAGGTAGCGACTACGCTGCTGTGTGTTTTCCAGGCGAAGCTAGCCAGCTGTAACATTACTTTGTTTAAATGGCCTCCCGGCTGCCCGTCTCCTACGGCTTCGTTACAGCTAACGTCGCCGGCAACGCTGTTTGAAAGCCGTCGTGTTGACAGAAAACACTTGGGGAAGGAAGCGGCACCGTAGCTAGCGGCTGCTTTGTTTAGTTGGCACTTAACGCACAACTCCGCGTTGCGGCGGGTCCCCTTTTTTTGTGCGCGGACAATCATCGCGTTTTGACGCTCTACGTTGGTACACGCATTCAGTGTTTGCTTTATGTTACGGAGATGTGTAGGGGACGTGAGCTTTTGTGTGTTGCTGGAGCCCGTGTGGTGTTTTCGACTCACGCCGTGCAGGGATCGGGCAGCCGCGCCTGCGGACACCTGACGACCGGAGCCGTGAGCTAGTTCTCAAGTGCTTTTACGTTAGTTCTAGTTAACACGCTTTTTTTATGACACCAATCATTGGTTCCTAAAATTGGGACTGCAGAATGGCATGGAATAATAGTCCGGGATGTTTTTTTTTTTTTCGTGATATCCGATCCGATGTTTACGAATCGGCGTTGTCATTGCAACAGTTTCGGTGATCACATGCTCGGCTCTTGTCTGGTGCAGGGCTGATTTACGAACAACCTTTGACTTGCTGTGCCCCCCCCTCCTCCTCCCGACTTGATCTGCATCTGTCTCCCGTGGCATGATGGCGGAAGTTGTGCTGGCATGCACCGATGGTCTTAATGCGCCCTGGCTGTCTCCTTGTCCCTTGCACGTCTTCAGAGACCGTCCCTGCTACCTTCAAGTCAGGTCCCCCCCCCCCCCCCCCCCCCCACGCAGCGAGACATGAGGCAGAGTCACCGTGGGTAGATCTCGATATACCTTGTTTTGTTCTGATCCTATTTAAGGGTTGCTCATATTTTCGTGGGCACCAGCCGCGCACGTCTCTCCACTTTGCGCGATATGATTCACAGGCAGTATCTTTTCTCTGTGGTACAGTCAGAGGCGTTATTCTTGCCAGATCACTTGTGAAGATGATAGCTGACTGCTGTCATTGCCCTTGATGTCATGTAGGTCAGCGTGCATTAGCTGGCTGCCTCGACCTTTGCCTTTTATGACCACCCTCTATTCAATTATTTGCAAGGATTTGCAACATGCTCCAATCTCTGATCTCATTCCCTCCATATCAATAATTAATATTTACATTTTCTCTTTAAAGCAAATGGACTTATACCGAGGGCTCCCCACCGCCACCACTTAAACCGCCGTAGCCTTCTGTATCTATAGGTGCTCTGGGGTTTGTAGCAGGGAGTTTTTCTGTGCTGGTGAGTTTTCTGCTTCACAGTGTAAAATTAAGTGGTGCAAAAAGCTCTTTTCAGTATCAAAAATTCTGCATTGGACTGCCACAAATTCTACTCAAACATAAGCCAGGATTTTGCACACATACATTTATATATTTACAGTATATATGTAATATTAAACTTGCTGCAAGGGTGACCCACACAAACACAGTGTAGCTAATTACACCAGCATAATCATTTCACCTAAAGGCAGAAAAGAATTACGGGCAGAATGCTGAACGTCGACTCCGGTAATTGAGACAGTTACAGTTGGCGGTGTGACTTTGTGTCCCAGAATGTTGTCAGAAAACCTCAGCTCACCAGACGCGGTGGCTCATGGCGAGTAGAAATAGAGCCGGACGGGGGAGAAACATGATGACACTGTCTGGTATCACAGAATCGCCCTCACAGAATAACCCTCACAGAACGGACAGATCTTCCGAGCGTGTAACTAAGCGCCAGCCCAGGAATGCCAGATAGCAAGAGGCACATGCTTAGCCCTGAACCTGGAAGATGGCGTTTTTGATCATAAATACGCTCGTTCTTCACACAAATACTTATGTGCCGTTTCCTTAATGATCAAGTTACCTTTCCTGCCCACCTTAGTGAGGATATGTGTGTATGTTTGTCACAAGAAAATGACCATTTCCCCGTGTCATCATGCATGCGTAGCGTATATCGGCCAATGTCCACTGGAAACGGCGTGCAGCAGGCTGAGTCACTCCTCTCAGTTCATGGCTTTACTTCCCTGTTCCAGGAAACAGATGGAGTTTCATCACACTGGAAGTCTGGAACTCTGAATCGGTAAACAAAGCATACCTCGTAGGTTCTGGATTCTGGGCGGCGTTTAAAGTCAGTTTTACTACAAGCGGTGTGTCAGAGTGTGTCACTGTCATTCTCCGCTTTATTGTTCTAGTGCAAAGGCTTGGCATCTTTGGTTTAAAGGGCATGCGTGTTCGAACAAGGCGGAAACAGAGGAAGGTCTGTGCGGTTAAAGAGGCTGTCCAGATTTTGAGATAAAATGTGCAGATTAAGTGCGGCACGATTTTCTAAACCCTTATATACTGCCAGAGGAAAAGCTAAAACTGACTTTATTTCATTGCCAAGATGGCGCAGATGTGTTATAGCATTTTGTTAAAATGTAAGAACGTGTCTTTGGCATCAAATTTTTAAATGAAAACGTCGACTACTTAAATTGCAGATTGGGGGACATTTGCATTGGCTGTTGGGATTGAATGTGAGGTGTCACCCTTGACACCAGCAGCCATTACTGTGGATGAGCTGTAATGGGCCCACATTCACACCGAGGTGTTGCTAAATGTGGAGGCGGTATATCTAAACAAGACGAGGAGGAGCTGCCCTAAAATTTACCTCCTTTGGCTTCTGTTCACTAATCAGTTCCCTCTTAACATACCAGTAAACAGCGGTGAAGCTCTCCGCATTTGTTTTTGTTTAAACAGCTGATCTTAAATCACAGATTACCGATGGTAGATTTTTTTTCTCTTGTAGGTGTCAGGGAATGTTTATTCCGTATACTAATCCTATGTTTTTCCACCAGTCCTGCAGTATGTCCAAGAGACGTCTATCGGAGAGAGGGTCTGGAGAAACATCGGGCAGGGCTAGCAGGCAGTGTCCGGGGATATCTGGTAATAATGCCAAGAGAGCTGGACCCTTCATCCTCGGTAAGGAATGGGTTTTCTTTACCTCTTTTGTTTAAAACTGCCAGTAGAATCTGTCTTTTTAGCCCAAACGCATGCATATAGCAGACTTTCGGCAATGTTTCGCAAAGAAGAATGCAAGTTGAGGGGTGTGTGTTCATGCCTCGGTAAAGAATGTGAGGAATTCTTCTGGTCCCTATGATATTGAGCAGATAGGTCGGAGTTTGTATTAATGGACGGTCCTTCCCTTCATCTGTATTTTACCCTCTATTTTTCTAAATTTGGACGTATTTAAACTGCACAAGTCCTATAATTGTTTGCACTGCCGAGTGCCAAAGAAAACATCACACCAGGGGTGTTAATGGATCTGTGCATATGCTGACCCTTGAGTTTAAGAGCACACACTTTTGCCTTTTGGTCACGCAGCTGTCGCATTTCTTAACCTCGCAGGGCCTCGCCTGGGTAACTCACCAGTGCCCAGCATAGTGCAGTGTCTGGCCAGAAAGGATGGCACGGATGACTTTTACCAACTTAAAGTAAGTTCTTTTTTTTAATGTCTTTCTTAAAAGAAAAGCACCAGAACCAGACTGCCATGAAAACAGAGCCATAGCATTCAAAACAAAACCTGGGTATCCCAGGCTACATCGAATATTATTATTGGGATATTATTTACGTTACACAATGCAAATAATATCAAGTAAGTTGATTTAAAAAGCTTTCAGAGAACTACTGAGGATCCATCATGAATATCTCAGCTTTTAAAGAAAGTAAATGTACAGCAGTGGGGGGGGGTGCATATAACTCGACGTCTCCGGCTGCAGTGTCATTGTCATGTAAGTGATTTGAGGCTCTCTGGTGTTTGCGTTAGATCCTGACGCTGGAAGAACGTGTGGACTGTGCTGGAGAGACTCAGGAAGAGCGGCAGGGGAAGATGCTGCTGCATACAGAGTACTCCCTCCTTTCTCTGCTGCACAACCAGGATGGAGTGGTTCACCACCATGGTCTCTTCCAGGTACACAAGACCCCTTCATCTTTCAAACACACGTGACATCACTTGTTTTTGGGTTAATCCGTATGGTTCTATCATTGAGACACTAAAAATTGTCTTGATGTTTATGTAGAATTCTTTAGCTACGGACCTGACATATGGGAATTGCCAGAATACCAGCACTTTCTTATCTCAGTCAAAGCCGTACTAAGCCAGCATTAGTCTAGGCAGCCTCGTGACCCCGCCAAAGGATAAAGCTGGAGATGATGGATGGATTGATAGTCTAGCCAGCTTCCTGAATTTTATCTATCGGGGCTTCAGCACAGAAAGAGGGGGGTGTTTTAAAAACCCAAGGTAGCTACACTCCAGTCTTATCCACTCCGAATAGCTACATACCAACACCCACCTTTCCCTTTTCAGTCCCCTACTTAGTGTTTATTGCACTTTGCTTCTTTCTTAGAATAGCAGTATTGAACCATTCGCTCTGGTTCAATGAGGCTTGCATATTGATTAGATTATTGTAGAGCACCCCTGTTTGGGGAAACCAGATGATGTATTGTTGCAGATGTGCTGAACGCATATACTATAGAAGGATAGATACAGTATCTATAAGATCACTTGGCCTTCACATGAAAGCAATGGAACGACCTTTGACCTTCACCAACCAAGTCTGTTGTGACAGAGGATGTGTCTTGTTGACTTTGGCTAAATTAAAGGATGATGATTGTGTCTGTCCTGCTGGAACCGTTCTCTGAGCTAATCGATCTCTGCTTGTCCTCTAATCCTGTGACATCGATGCATTCCTTTACTGGCTCCTGAATTCAGGCGTAACGACAGTAATGGAGATCCAAGTCTGCTCAAAAGTGACTAAGATCTGCAACGCTTGTTTTCTTGGTCGCCAGGACCGAGCCTATGAAATAGTGGAGGACATGGAGTCTAACAAAGTGCGCAAGATGAAGAAACGAATCTGCCTGGTGCTGGACTGCCTCTGTGCTCACGACTTCAGCGACAAGACCGCCGATCTAATTAACCTGCAGCATTACGTCATCAAGGAGAAGAGACTGAGCGAGCGGGAGGCCATTGTCATCTTCTACGACGTAGTGCGCGTGGTGGAGGCTCTTCATAAGGTCGGCATCAAAGTTCCACTTCTTGATCAATCATGGGAGATGATTTGAGCTCCTAAGTCTTCATTATTTGACCACTGATTTAATTAGAAAGGTCAGGTCCAATATTATTGTCTCTCCATCTGCAGAAAAACATTGTACACAGAGATCTGAAGCTGGGAAACATGGTGCTAAATAAACGGTAAGTACTCCCGAGCTTTACTAATTATACCAGGTCGGTTATTTTAGCTTGCCAGCAAGTCCTCCGCTTTCAGGTCACACGCGTGAAAGGAGTCATCAGGTTGTATCCAGCATGTGTTTGAAAATCTCAAGACGGGGTGCTCATTCTGAGAGTGTGAGCCACAAGTTCTTTTTCTCGAAACCTTAGTGAGTCGATTTTTGGAGACTGGGTGAAATTTGCTTTAGCAAATGCTACCTCTGTAAATGCTTAGTGGAGGGGCAGTAATGGTGCTGAATGATCCGGCTGCTGCAGCTCCCCAGGAGCTCAGCAGCACGATACAGAGTAGAGAATGGAAAACTACTAGGCTGCAAAGCCTTCTGAGTCCCGTGATGCTGTTGATTTTGGCTGCCGCTTCCTTCTTAATGTGCATCTGTTCCAGATGATTCAGAAAACATTTGCATTAGATGGAATGAATCGTGCAGGAGTATCAATAATCACCACATCGTCGCAACCAAACGGGCTTGCGTCACACCTGGGGTGTAATCCCACCTTTCAACCACCACTCATGCACGTCTGAGTACGCTCAATGAGACGTAACGATGGCGGCTCGGTTCTCCGCCACCCGTGCTCTGGCACCGGAGCCAGTTTATTTGGATAGATGGTTAAAACAGGAGAGTGTTTTGGCCAGAGGAGCGCGGCTGTGAGGAGCAGACAGGCAGAACTCTGCATCCACGCTGGAGACTAGGGAGAGGCTTGCCAAAGGCCTCATAGCTCTGAGCTGACTCACCACAGTGCGTGACACACACAGAGGTATCTGTTAGATTTTTTTTTTCTTATTTACATTCCACATTGTTTTCTGTACTTTGTGTATGCCTATTTACTTGCTTGGGTTCCTTGTTTGCATTGATCCCATTGTCATGTCCCCCTGTTTCTCTCCCATTTCCTTTTTTGCATCATGCTTTGGATGGGCATTAATATGCAACATTATGGAAATGAAAGGACGTGATTGTTTTAGGCGCATCACGACTGCTTGATACGTCTCTCAGAAATGCACCCGGGCCGTCAACAAGGCCAGCAGTTTGAGCAAGGATGTGATTTCCTGTTGCGGAGCCAGCAGTTATGAAAGCCGGATGTCATAAATCAATCTGCGAGGTCTTTCACCTTTTTTATGTCTATCATTCTCTCTTAAAATATCATTGCCTTTAGTTTCTTTCTGGATCTGCTCCTGTTGGATTACATCACGGTCTTGGCTCAAGAAGTGACGGGTAAAAAAAGATCTCACTGGAATTACATTATCTATTTTCAGATTGCTGCTCGATTGTTACAGCAATAATAGATGAGGGAGGTCTTCGGCTCTCCCCGTTTCCTTTAAATTGTTCACATACAAGAAAACGGAACACATTTGTCCCACACTTCACCCCCTTTCTCATCAGCTGGTGAACTGTCAGAATGAAGGGTGGGGGTGTTGAGGTTTCTGGTTTGCCTGATTTATCTGTGGTCACAGGAGCAGGAAGTGTCACTGGCATGGGTTCTCTTTAGTCCTCAGGGACCCTTGTCCCGTGATGCAAACACCCAATTTGATTAACCAAGTCTCCGGTACCAGAATAGCAGCGTGGGTCGTGATGCACAAACAAAAGCACAGACTCCTTCATAAAGGAAGCTTTTATGTAAATGGTTCTTGGCGCTGTGGTTCTCTGCCAGATTCAGGGCAACTGCGTGGATGTGGACACTGGAATCGCATAACAGGCTGGAAATGATGTGAACTGCATGTTCTGAAGGAAACTTGAGATTCAAGCATTTAGTGGAAAATTGAGTGCCTGACAGGAATTGAATCCAGACACTGTAATTGGAGCCGAGAGTGTGAGACGGAGCAGGGTGTGAAAGTGAGAGAGGATTGGGGAAGCTGTTGACCTCAGACGATTTAGAAAGCGGATGTGGGTGAGAAGCATGATGTTGGGAGGACCGCGGACATGGACCGTGGCTCGTGCGTCCTCGTGATTGAGAGCATTTTGTGTGTTTGTCGTGTCACCAAAGGAGGGGGGGGGTTGCGTGGGTGCACTTGAACTTGCATGTTGTGTACATAGTTGAAATGTTCGTGAGTTTCAGCCTATTGCAGCGCAACCTGAGTCATCAAGACAATTATACCCAACCACAAGTTGACTCATATGTTTGTCAAATAGCAGCTTATTATTTTATCCTTTCTGCTAAAAAAGCATTGCAGCTCAATGGAAAAGAGGGTTTAAAGAGTTCAAAGCATTACCTCTGAGATTTGGAGTTCACTGCACACGAAGACAACATTTATGCTGATGACAAATGCTAGATCACTAAGCACCCCGAAAGGAACGGTAAATCTTTACATTACAAACGTGCTTCTGTTAAGTTCTGTATTTAGTTGTGTTAGGTGATCTAATGCATGGTTGGGGTTGGAGTCATTGGCTTTGAAAGCATTATTCTATTCAACTTTCCTATCTTGAGTACACTACGCAGGAATTAACAAGGTGTGTTGTTTGTGTGCACCCAGGACTCACCGGATTACCATCACAAACTTCTGCCTGGGAAAACACCTGGTGAGCGAGGACGACCTGCTGAAAGACCAGAGAGGAAGTCCTGCCTACATCAGCCCTGATGTCCTCAGTGGTGAGCGAAAAGAAGCTGAACTTCATGTGCAACGGCCACGGTTCCAGGCGTTGTGTCATGTTATTGTGACGTTCGGGTCGCCTACTGGTCTGTTTTTGTCTGTTCCTTCTTTGTGGTCACTGCAGTTAGACTTTTGCAAAGATGTCCCTTGTAAAATGTGGTCCAGACTGGATCATTATATTCTTTCAGAAGAGCAGTCCAGCTGCCAGACTAATTTATCAGTTGGTATCATTACATAAGTAAGCAAGTATTAAACTGTTTAAAAAATCTTTTTTTAGTCTTTGCATCTTCAGTCCTCATGTTAATGTCACTGTACGCACCCTAAATGCATGCGTGTTTTATAAAAGATCCTTGAATCTGTAAAATAAAAATCCAGCTCTCCAAGGCTGAACAGGTTGCAAAGCGTCTAACAACTCGCCCGTGTCTGTAGATGAAACCAGGGCTCGTACATCAGCATAACGTGACAGACGCACAATTAAATGGAGCTACAGTGACTCACGCAGTGGTGACTCACTGGAGGGAAACTACTCCCATCCACCCCCTTCCCCCCATCCCTCCCCTCCCTCTCCTGCCTGTGTGTCACAAGCTTTAACATAATTGTCTCCTCCTGTTGCTACTGCCTGCCGAGCAGTAACCCACGTACCCGACCCTCACCAGCTCCGCTGCATTTAATACAGATAATAATTTGCTGGCTTTAATGTGCAGCGCGCTGTCGGTCCCTTTGAGTGCAAAAATAACAGTCATTCTCTTTGTTTACTCGCCTTATTAATCATTTTAGTGGTTGCCATGAATAGCACCTTGAACAGTTCGGCGACTTCCAAAGAAGACATCATAATTGTGCAACCTAATTCATTTCATTTCGGTGCAATCATTTTGTAATGCCAGATCTTATTTTCTGCTTCCAGGGCGGCCATATCGAGGCAAACCCAGTGACATGTGGGCTCTCGGTGTGGTCCTGTTCACCATGTTGTATGGACAGTTTCCCTTTTATGACAGCATACCTCAAGAACTCTTCCGTAAGATCAAGGCAGCCGAGTACTCCATCCCAGAGTGAGTGTGGAGTCCTGGAAATTCAAATTTAGAATTAAAAACAAAAAAAAACCACACACACACAATCTGTCAAAATCTGTCTGCATTCGGTTGTGCAACCTTTGATGCACCTTGTGTGGCTAATAATGTTTTCTCATGTGTTTTGCCCCCCCACCCCACCCTCTCAGAGACGGTCGTGTGTCTGAGAACACGGTGTGCCTCATTCGAAAGCTTCTGGTGTTGGACCCTCAGCAAAGGCTCACCGCAGGAGAAGTGCTGGGGTCTCTCAGCGTCATCATTGCCTCTTGGCAAGTGCTCCCTCTGCCGGATCTCTTTGGAACTCCCCCGCCTCGCCATCGTTATTAACCATTACCCGTGTTGTCTTTTCCCGATCGCAGGCAGTCTGTTTCCTCTTTGAGTGGCCCCCTGCAAGTGGTGCCAGACATCGATGATCAAGTCAATCATCCTGAACAAGAGGTAAAATACATCTCGTCATTATTGTGGAAGCGATCTAGCGAACCTGCATGTTTTGATGGCCGTTACAGCCCGCTGAAGAGAACGTTTTCTACCCTCAGGTTAAGTCGATAGAAGAGTCGTCACAGTACGAGTTTGAGAACTACATGCGTCAGCAGTTGCTGCTGGCTGAAGAGAAAAACACTATCCACGAGGCCAAGAGCTTTCTCACCAACCGCCAGTTCGGTAGCATCCCTCCTGTACGGCGTCTGGGTCATGACGCCCAGCCGGTCAGTCCACTAGACGCTGCGATCCTGGCACAACGTTTCCTCCGCAAATAGGCTGAAACCCAGCAGACTGAGCCTCTCTGAGCTCCCCGGGAGCCGTCGGAGTCCTGCGAAGCCCAGAGAGGACCGACGACGTTGAAGCCCACACCTGAACTCACAAGCACGGCCCCTAAACACTTCCAGGGTGCCCGCAGCCCCGTTCATAGGTGCACTTTGTGTTAGGCATCCACACGAGGAGGAAACGAGAACAAAAGTACAATTTCGAATGTCCCTCCTCGCGTCCTGAACATCCAGTGAAACATTGAAAGCCATGGAGGAAGATCTGCACCAAAGGTCCCTTCCCTCAGGTCACCAACAGTCAGATCTCACTGTGTAACCAGCCCGGTGGCACCGTCACACGTGGAGCGAACCCAAAGCTCCGCCTGAAGTGTTGAACAGCTCGTTCATCCCGCCCCTCTTCCTCTTTTGAGGATCAGTTTCCCTCTCATCTCTGAATCCACTGAGCAATACAGGATTGGAATCATGTAGCACCCCTTCCCCCGACACGCGGGTGACGGTATCGCCTCGTCTCCGATCTCCTGTTCTCAGACGTCACTTCTGTGTACCTCCATTCCACCCCCCCTCCTACCGTTTTCCTGTCCTGATCAATTATCTGGTCCTGTCTGGTGACTTCAGATCAATCTACCTCTCCGTCTCTCCTCTCCGTCGGTAAACCATGCTCACTGTTCTGAGACAAGGGATTGTAATAAGAGTCTCGATGCCACCAGTTAGAAAGCATTAATCGTTGTATCTCTCAAAGTCATGATGCTTTGGAGCCTTTCATTGGTTTCAAAACACACAAAAAATCCGAATAAGCTTTTAAATCACATTTACTTCAGTAAGTAGCATTTTTGATTGAAGATCGAGAATATCAAGGAGTGCGTACACGAGTCCTTTGATATTTGCTGAGTGCATTGTCTCCCGCTTTTGCCCATCCCTGTGGAAATCTATTTTTATCATCTAGGCAGCTAGTGTGAGGTACCTGGATGTCCCAAAGCCAAGAACTGAATGGGGTAAACTGTTGGCTCCGCTCTGCCAAGGCACGTCAATGCTAACACTTGTGCAGCGCCCTTACAGTAAACACCAGGCACTGTAACATTTAGCCAAAAATGATGTCTTTAAATGACTCAAAGCCAAGAAAACCGGTAACCACAGTCTCATTCAGAATCCAACGGCTTCCAGGTAGTCCTACTTCCCCATTTATCTGTACCAGGACAGGTCCCAGGACAGGTTCTCGTCAGTATGAATGTGAACTGGCATTATATGCTGATACATCTGCAGTATCTCTGAGTGTGTGTGTGTATGTGTGTGTGTGTGTGTTTGAAAACAAGAGTCTGCAGAGCTGTGGAGCAGTCGACTCTCTGATGCTCTCGGACCCTCTAAGCTAGCCTCCGGGCATCGCGTCCTGTTCTCTGGCCTGCACCTGCTGCAGACACTGTGAAAACCAGAGCAGGCTGTTCCCAGATGGGCTTGATCGAATGTCCATACAACGTCACGAATGCTTTCTTGTGACTGGAAACTGCCACAAATCTGTTGTCATCCTTACGATCTCTTTCTAGCTCGTCTTATACATGCTCATTATCTGGCAGAGGTAGCTCTCCGTGCAGAGGCTAGCTTGTGGCTGTAATCAATACTGTAATCTTTTGGAGAAATACGGACTCGCCGGTTTTAAGTTGCTGGGTCTTCTTGGCTGTTAATGTTCTTATTTAATCAAAAGCTTTCTTCACACTATTTTAAGCTACTAACCAGTGACTGTTAAAGCATTTGTACACTGCGACTTGACTTTGGTACCTGCTTTAGGCTGTTTTTCTATTCTAATTGTTTTCTATTTATATTTGAAATTGCATGAACATAAGCGCTGGATTATTTTTAGATGTCTTTGCATCTTTTTCTTTGATTTTAATTTTTTTTTCTCCCCGGGTTAAATTTTATTTATTTCCTCGCGCCACCCTCCCCTCAACGCCCCGTTCACCCAGACGTCCTTGGTAGCCTTTGCATATTTGAACCCTTCCAGCCACATTCAGGAGGGTCACACCTCTCTTTTTGGGGATTTGCGTCTTCGCCCATTTCTTTCCATTGTTACCTTAAGCTACACTAATAACAAGACTGACTTTTTTGTTCTATTTTTATCATGTAAGACAAGATGCTACCCGCTTGTTATCTTTCTTGTTTTTAAGAATCTTGAAACTCCTCATCGAGGCTGCGTTCTCCAGTCCGTGTCTAAAACCAACCATCACGACTTCCCACCGAGCTACAACCCCGACGTGCATTAGGGGCCACGGGGGCCACGCTGTCTAAAGAAAGAATCCTCTTTCTGCCACAATGTGAATCCCACGGTCATACGACAGTATTGCAGTAGCCTCGATTACTCATCCGAACTTTGTAGCTCTTTTCTGAATGCTGACGTCAAATTTTGGCATTTAAAATGTGTCGAGCCTTCTTCCATGACACTATTGGAATAGCTGGCGACTACAGCTTCAACAGACCCCCCCCCCCCCGCATTAAAGTGTTTTGCGTTTTTAGCTCGCGATTTTGCTCCACAGTCGATGTGCTCTTGTTTTCTCTCGAAGCGGACATGTTCTAGTGGAGTTCATGGTGGATTGAACAGCATGACAATAGTGTGAGGTTAAACATGTGACTGTTGCATGATAGTGAACTTGCCAGCTGACAATTTGAAGATAATTCATTCTTTGGGTCCTACAGGAAGCTATGCTTTTTTTTTTTTTCTCCCCCACTTTTTATTTTTTTACCCTGCACAGTCCTTATTCCCAAGTGTGTAACCAATATCTTGCTGACTGTTTCAACTGGAAACTGTAGGACATGAAATGTGGTGTAGTTTAACCCCAATGGGATAATGTGTTGTAAGCTGCTTGGACAGTCATGGGCATCTAGACAGAGACAACTGCATAACTGTACAGATGAAATACACGTTTGTATAAAAAGCATATTTTTCTACGTCATCAAATCTCTACATGCATGTCAGCAATAAACTTTGATATGGAAACGAGAATATTCCTGGTGTAGTTCCACTTCTTGCCGCCAGGAGGCGGGCCTTACCTTGTGAAAGGTTCCACTGAATGTTTCTTTGATGTTATTCCCTACATTTCTCCGATGGGGGGCATTAAAATCATAGGAATAGTCTGTACGCTAATTCCAGCCTGTTTTTTTTATTTATTTTTTTTTAATCTGTGGACGCCACCGGGACGAAGAATGAACAGAATATGCAGCAAGTTGGTTTTTGGACGAGGCTGAGGGAGGTCTGCTCAAACAGGAAGCCACAGGAGCCCGTGGTGGGCTGCAATGTTGTTTCACATGCAAAACAGTCCTATAGGACTCATGAAAGCTGCCAAAAAATACACACATGCAAAAGTCTTCACAGGCAGGCCCGACTCACACACACTCTGAAGATGGCCGCATTTGTCCGATCCTTAAATCTAAATCCGATCGATGCTGGCACAGGAGTACAAATTGCGGCATCTGACCTGTGACCTCTGCTCGTTATAGAGCCGTCAGTCACCGAGCAGCGCCTCGAGGGTGCCTTTCTCACCCTTTTGAGTTCGCCTTGTGTTTTTCTCATCTGGATTATTATAACCTTCTCCTGTTGGCCTGGAAGAGCCCGGAAGGGTCAACGTTGCAGATGCTTTGTCCACATAAACTACAACCAGCTGGCCTTAAGTAGGTCCGTCCCAAAATGCTGTGGGTCTCAAACAAATGACGCCGCGTCACACACGCCCGCGCCGCTCATGTTTAATGACCTTTGAGAACCTTACATATTCTGTTTCAAGAGAAAAGGAAACCGGGTTTATCCAGCTGGACGCTGAGGATGTGGGATGAACAGGGATCCACCGTCCAGATGTGTGTAGCAGTGTTGTCATAGCTTTGTGTGTGTAATTTACTGGTAGCCTGTGTATTTACTGACTGAAGCATATGTCAGGCGCCCAGCTGTTTCTTCTTAGGTTCCTGAGAGCATGTGAATGCAGCGCTGCTGACAGGACACACCGGCTAATTCCCTAAATCAAATGAATAAGCAATAAAAGAGAGCCCGGTCGTGACCAGTAACCATGGAGCTTCTCCTGACAGATGATCTAAGGGCCCAGGAATCAAACAGCAGACTTGTGGACATGTGACTGATTCTCCAGCTTTGTTTGAGAAAGAAACAAAAATGAGCGAAAGACAGAAGAATTCTCCAAACTGTGATGCTCTCTGAAGGTCGCAGGCTGCATAAATGGTTTCCACAACCTCTTTCAGGAGGTTCCACTCTTAGTTTCATGTTTTGTGTCTTTCTGATGGTCGTTGTGCAGATATTCCCCTGTGTGCTCCATGGACATGTCAACACCCCGCTGAGTCATGCTGGAAAATAAGTGATGTCATTCATCGTGACGATAACCCAGCGTTACAAATCTTCTTTTTTTTATTTGCCATCGGTGTTTCATTTTTACCAGCTCTGCATTAATGTTGACAGTGAAACGGAGGAGGAAACAAAACCACCGCTTGTCTTTCCCCTCCACATGAAAGGCCGAGCCGCCTAATTCAATAATGGGCACCTTAAACGCGGCTGTAAAACCGGTGCCAGCAGAAGTTACGACCCTGACGCTGTAGCGTGCGCGTGTTGTTTCCCACGGCAATAGGCCGAGCGGTCAGTCGATACCATGACACGCCGGGGCTGCTAATGGTTTAATGCAGCTGAAGACAGGAGAGCATTTAATACTGATACGTCCAATCAGACGTATAATAGCCAAAAATGATACATCAGTCGAAGGCTCCACCTAAACTTTTGGGTTTTCTAATATAGTTCTTCAACATTGTTGCCCATCTGACCCCAACGCAGGTTTTATTTAGGAAATTCCTCTTTATATAAATGTCTGGGTGCGTTTTGGAACACTATTAAAGTTGTAACGTGTCTGCAGCCCTGTGCAGGTTGTGGCTCAAACACGATATAATGATATCATGTGGGAGCAGATGATTGTTGGCAGCTGCCACGTCTCCGCCGTGACCTTGTCCTGCTACCTGGAGCGGACGCCTCTGCTTCATGTCTGCTGCGGGGCGAAACCTTGATTGGCTCCCGCGCTTGTCGGATTGCTTCGGGGCTCCGGGGCTCGGGCTTGACGAGAAGCAGCAACGGCTGCGATGCGAGGTTGAGACGTCCCCGTCCAGGACGATCCCAGTGCATAAATCTCTGAAGGAACGCGGTGAGAAGATCCAGACCGGCAGGGGTGGAAGTGCCCTTTTGCTTCGACCGTAATGATTTTTTTGTTTCTTCCCCCTTGCATTCATCACCTCTTCACCTTGTCCGTGCTGGGAAAATCCAAAAAGGCAGATGAACGAATGTGTCGCATTTAAAGGGCGCCGTTTTCGAACTGCCCTCTTATTCTGAGCATCTGGTACCAGTAGGGTGATCCTGTAAATGGGGGCCCTTGTTTCTCCTGTCAACGCCATGAGGGTAGCCGGCCCTGAGGCAAACAACGAGGCATGTGTGTGTCTAAAATATGTGTGTGTTAGCGACAGGAAGCGTGCTGGAACGATAGGCAAAAGTCAGAATGGTCCTGCTTTTAAAATCGTCGGCACACAATAAATGAATTGAAATAGAAAAAAAGAGTAAATGTGTTTTTTATTCATCATTTTGTTGTGGTTCATTAGAGGTCACGCATCCTCTTAAGTTCGCAGTCTTAAATCTTCCCCAGGAAAACTCAGGACATGAGAAAATTTGACTGTGTCTGAGAAGATCTGCCCTCTGACTCTTAGCTCGCAAGCAACAAGCAAACAAACACTTGTACATTTATGTCTGGAACTTGGCAGATTCAGTCTGAACAAGAAAACCGATTTTCCGATTTGAAAGTTCATGAAAATGTCGCATCAAGTTCACATCTCCGCCTATAGGGGGAGCCAAAGCTTCTCCGCGGCAGGTTGCAGACGCCTATCAAACCTTATTACATCATCAATCACATATATATATGTTTTTTTTAAAAACATTTGATTATTTATATGTAGTAAATAAAACAATGTGTTTAATCTTGTTGTAGGTCCTTTTATAAAGGCTCCATAAGTCACAGGCTGCACGAGAATTTGATAACACCCAAAAAATCTGCACCTTTTGAATAAAGACAGAAGGTTTTTGGAACCAAAATGCAGCATCCAGTGCTGGGATCCATGTTGCCTCTGTCCCAGGCCGTGGAGAGAGGAAGTGTGACTGTGCTTCAAAGGAGAACAAACTGTATGACCTCTGCCAGGAGTGGAAAAACTAAGCTGTCGGCACTCAACTGTATCGCACCATTTTAGGTTTTCACGACTTCTCCGAGACTCAGGCGTGCACTTTTTGCCACGCTGCCTGTTAAGTTGCAGTCATATTTATCCCCGGTTCCGTCCAAATTTGTGTAAAAGGGCCTTTTCTGTTACTTAACGGTGTGACGTTAGATGGTCGATGTGGGTCTGTGAAAATGTTAAAAGCATTTTTAACACCACATATAAAGAATGGCTGGGGCAGTTATCACTGCCACCTCACAGCAAGAAGGATGGAGCATTTTTGCATGTGCTAATCTCCCCGCTCGGGTTCTCTCTGGGCTCTCCGGCTGCCTCCCACAGTCCAAACTCATACATTTGTGTGATAGTAGAGTTAGAGGCTGTAAACTGACATGAGATGTGTGTGTTTGTCTCTATATGTCAGTTCAGTAATGAGCTGGCATCCCCCACCTCTCACTGAAGGCACAAAAGCTCAGTCTGTCCATCAAAGCACTAGCATGTTACGATTTTCCCTCCTTTTCACTCCAGTTTTTAAATGTGATCTCAGGTTTTACCCCCCCACAACCAGCGATTACAGGGTTTTATCGTCTTTGTCACGCCTGGGAAGACTGATGCAGAGGGGAACTTTGCTGCGGGCCTCTGACACTTGTCTCTTCTTATGCAGGTTTGCTGTAAATAATTTCCCCATTCAAACACTCGAGCTCTGTCTACTCCCTCAGTTGCCCACTGAGCCATGACTGAAATCATGGGCATTAATATAAACTCAGCACTTGCACGGGCCATCTGCTAAAAACTCCCCTGTGTATCCCGGTTTTTATCTCAAAACTCCAACATTATGTGTTTTTGGGGCTTGTATACACACACAAAAATAGAAACAAAGAGGAAAAACCACACAGCATGCTTTAAAACACAGGGAGGCAGTAATTGGCAGTACGCATGAACTAGTTGTCAGAAAATACAGCCTATAATTTAGGCCGTTAGAGTGTGTCCATCTGTCATTTAGGTTATTATTTTAGCCTCTGTTGGGAATCTAATTTTCAGCTACCACAGCCGACCGTGCGTGCTGACAACCGCGCTGCCACATTCGTTGACTCTATGTGGGAAAAAAAACTGAGATTCCAATAAAGACACATTGATTTTTTTCACCCTCATAACATTTTAAGTCCTCAGTTTTACCACAGAACGCCAAGTAGAGCTGGAGGTAGCCATTACTGGCTTCCCAGGGTAATACTTGACTGTCGGCCCATGACGACTCACTCTCAGCGGGGATGAGGAGGGAGCTCGGCGGTTCTTCTAGTTGACTCTGGGCGACAAACATTCACATAAGCTGGAATTCCTGTGGTTGTGACCTCAACCCCACTGAGGGGAGGGTGGAGTGCCCCACTCAGGAAAACCAAAGCACGGTGCCCCGCTGGTGCCAGGCACCCACGGAGTGGAAACAAGTCTGGGCCCAACCCTGGTAATATTGTGGACCACATGCGAGTTCCTTGAATTCTGGCCCCACCCAGTGTGCAGGACTGTATTTTTGTACGAGGTTCCAGTGGCGGAAGGATGTCGGTGGGGTAAAAAAAAGAGTATGAGGTCTCAGGAGGTGTGCAGCCTTGGAGTCGCTTATTCAACGAGCTGTTAGCGCTGCTGCTCGCTGCCTTGTTGCAGATCGGAGCCGGGAATGACCTCCGTAGTTCTGCCAGTGTTATCCTAATCGATCACATGACGACATGGATGGAATTATGACCAATACTCACTATTGGAGGTGTGGGAGACATCAATTAGCAGAATAAAATACAGATTACAAAAGCAGCTCTTCTTTATGGAGCATTGCAGAATCTACGATGGCTTTTGGGGACCAGAATACATTTATAATTACTTTCCATCTTGAGGATCACTGAAATTGTTTGGGAAACTTAAGTTAATAGCATGTAGAAATAAAGTTTGTCCTTTCAAGGCTACCGTACAAGCCTCAGACTGGCTAATAAAGTGTGACAGCCATCACACGGTAGGAGAATTATGCATTAGATCAGATTTTTTGGTTGCCATCCAGCACATGTGTCTACATCTGCAAAAGGCTCCAACTGTTTATTGTGGGTCATTTTAAAAGGTGCTTTTTCAGGAAGGGCTTCATCTCCAGCAGGCTGTCATTTCCATCGAGAAAATGATTGTGTTTAAAAGCCGTGGTATCGTTTCATGTATTTTTTCCTGGAAGTGACACACGGAGCCGCTGTGAAGTACGCTGAAATAACATGGATAAAGTGCGGTTTCAGGAGTGCAAGTATTAAAAAGATAACATCTCTTCCTGTGTTAATTGGAGCCATTTTCATTCTGGGAGCCCTTTAAATGTCGCTGTGCCCTTTGCTTGTATTTGGACAAGTCTATGTCAAAAACTTTCTCGCATTTACAAAAAAGCAACTCTTTGTTTCTTCTGTTTCTACTGGAGAAGAAATGTTCTTTAGATCCAAAGAAAAACCAAATCCACTTAAAGTTAATTTCAAGCATGAAATGCTGGTGTATTCCAACTTAAGCCTTGAATTACAAGTTGAAGAAGCTACGTGGAGCAAATGGGATGTTTTAAATCACACAGAGACCATGAACTGCCATCGTACATTAAGGAAACATCCCAGAGTTGACGTAGTGGCCTCGCATTGCTACGCCCACATCACGATGTTTAACACTGTGATGGAAAGGCTGTTGCTGTTTGGGCCTGTTTGATTTGGCGAGGGTGGGTTTCCCGGTCTCAGTGCAACAGCCGTGGAAATAAGGGACTGAATGTGATGAGCGGGATCATCTGACTACTCAAACAAATATTTTCTATCTTCAAAAAAACTCTTTGGCAATTGTATTAAAAAAAAAGTGGATATACAAGCATTGAGCTTTGTGTATAAGCCTTGCTTGTGGCTTCTGGAAGCTCTTGGAGGGGTAAGAAGGTGGGGCCTTTTCTGCGTAGTGGACCTGAAGAAATGATGTTCTGTGATTTAAATAATGGATATGAGTCTTGTTAGTCGGTGTTGTGGGTCAGTCCTGAAGCAGACCAGCCTCTGCTGGTCTGAAAAACAGGTACAGCTGATCGAGCCGCTAAAGCTCATGGTCTTAAAGAGTAGCTATTCAACATTGAGATTAAAAGCAACTGAAATGATTTGACTGGGTAGTTCTGTTCGGGTTGCTGCTACGAAGCCAACAGCAGATTTTTCCATTAGCTTTGCACCAGTTGGTCCACTGGTATAATGAGGGAGACAAAATGTTGTTCCAAAATGGCAGGAAAATGGAAAACGAGCTCTACAAATTGGTTGTTATGAATTGGCTTTCAGCTGACTCTCAGATCAGCTGATTTTCCATGTTCTGAACAGCATAGATTGGGAACCCCCCCAGCACACACTTAACATTATGTCTTTCATGTCACTTTAGGATGAATATCTGGCTGAAACATGTTTTTTTGTGTTTACATTTTCTCTGTATGTACAGAGATGAAACACGGTGGAAGGCAAAACCCAACAGAACCTGAAACTAAACTGAGCAGAGAAGGCTCAGAGTGAAACCTGGACCCCCGTTTTGACCACAAAAGGAACATCTCGTCCGTCAGATGGAATGCTTTACGCCAGTGCCAAGGCTGCAGGGTTTTTGTTGTAAATAATCTCTCTCGCTGTTAAAAATCTCGAGCCCCTACTTGATCCCTCCTCCAACGTCTACATACTCTGCTCGCCACCTCAGTTGCGAGGTTTATTTCGCACACCTGGAGGAGCAGCGGGGGCCCAGGTAGCTGGCATGTGAGATGAAAGGTAAGCCAGAGTTCAGTGGAGGGAGGAGACAAGAAACCAACAGCGCCTCAAACACCTCTCTGAGCGTCAGACTAATAGTTCCTTTGACTTAAATTTTCCAACTGCGCCAATGTGTTGTCTGTGGTAATGCTTCTAAATGGCCTAATAGCCTCTTAAAGCTCAATAGCGCGCGTGCACACACACACACACACACTCACACACACACACACACACACACCATCTTTCCTCTCTGCTGTTGTCGGTGTCCAGTAATTCCTTTGTGACAGACGGACTCAACAGCATGTTTCTATGCTTCTAAAAGCAAAGATTCCCTTTTTGTTCCATTGAACACTTTTCCGACACTCAGAGGCTTCTTCCTCAGTATGTAGCTGTAGTTTATTCCATCTTAAAGGCTGGAGGCATGACAGACACGGACATCTATAGGCTTATTGATCCTCCCAGTTACTTCCAAAACAATTGAGAAACGGGTACTGACACAACTTCCTGAAACTTGACCATACTCCTTTGACCCTCCGCACAAGTTGGCTTCCAGGAACTCCACTTGACGTAGGAAGCTATTAACATATTTCTATAAAAAATCTAGACAGCTTCTTGACAAGTCTGCCTGCATTGGTACAGAATTCCTGGATCCGAAAAGGGCGTTGATCCGGAGGGTCATGCAGTCTTTTTTTAACTTAAGATCATGTGGCTGAAATCACATCTAACTATAAGAATCAGTGTGTTTTTGTTCAGTCCTCTCATCACATACATGTTCATTGGGGATCCCGCAAGGTTGGATTCTTGTGCCGATAAACTTTTGACTTACATAAAAAATGTAAAAGCTCCTCAAGAGGCTACCCGCATTCTTTCAAAGCAATAAACTCACATTCACGAATGTTCTTTATCTAGTTTTAGCTAGAAAACAAGTTCAAAAATAGGCGTCACCCTATCTTCAACCCTCACCTTCAAGAGCCATATTAAAGCGCTTAAAAACAATCAAGATGAATCTTTACAATTTCAAATTAGTCAGGCTATCGTTAACAACAGCAGCCAGGGTGTTTAAAAGTGTATGCTATGATCTTCTTATTGTCCTCTACTAAACCTGCCCTCAATCACATTCAATCCCATATAAAACAATTCTAGAGGCCTAGTGCTGTTCTGGAGTCTGCATAGGTTTAGCAGAGTGAAAACACTGGCCACACACCAGGGTCACTACAAGAGGGGGGCTATATAATCCCACTCAGACCACCTCGTGTGGGCAAACAAGCACCCACATCTGGAATAGTCACACACTCCATGATAAGGGACACATTATGTCACGCCACTATCAAGACAAATCTAAAGAAGTGGCTAAAAACAAACACTTTACAACCAGTGAATCAGGACTATAACAAGAACTATGAAGTGGACTTGTTGCAGTTTAACACTCCCTAACACTTCCTTCTCTCCTGGCTGCTTATTATTACTATGTGGGTTAGTTAAATATTTCCTAATTAAGAGCAACTAGCTGCTCACAAAGCCTGATGGACCTAAGGAAAGCTGAAAGGTGGCATGTTGGGGGGGAAAGTAGTAGCAAATTTTAGAAAGCTTCAAACTGATGATGGCGATTTTCCTCATCAACACTTAATGCAGAAACCTGCTCGAGCAGTCTCATTTCAAGTCCACATTTTGAGGAATGCAGGCACGACTCCTGGATGTTGAGGACGCGTATTAACGGCGCAGCGGCTCCTCTGATTGACCAGATGCCTGAGCGCGCTGAGAGAGAGGGCCACCATCTGTGGGGGCCAACAGGTGGCCGTGCTCTGCTTGCTTCACAGCCAGATGCTGCACATGCAGCACTGGAATTTCATTCTCTCAGAGAGGTTTTGTTATTTGTTTTCAACCAATGAGGCGACGGAATGGGGGCAAAACACGTCGATGATTTCGCCTGCGATGAGCATCACGCCGTGCTGGGGCTTCAGAGACTCCGGGGGCTTTAGCGGGAAACTGATTAATGAAGTCCTGCCTGTTTGATTTCTCTCACGCGTGTAGCCTCGCTGTAAACACCCTGACACTACACAAGCTAATTACACTCAGGCAGATGGTTTCCTGTCCAAAGGAGTCATGTTTTTGCATTCCCCTGTCACGGGAGAACTGGAAAATGCACGTCCGTGCTGTGCACATGCACACAAAGATCCGTGTTACCCTACACAGAATGTGCACTCCCTAATCTCCCCAGCACGGACTGGGGGTGCTTGGTGATAGTGAGTTCCAAATATTGACTGTCTGAAGCGCTGATCAGTCTGCAGCGCAACGCTGTCGTCATGCTCTCGTTTCACAATAGCAGATTTGATAAATCTGAGGGTTTTATATTCCAACCTGGACAATGACCATGTGTGCTGATCTCATACTGTATTATCTCACTGGTTCATGAACCCAGGCACACTTGAGTACGGTAATATAGCCTCCGCCTAAAGCAAGCCTTATTATACACCACCTTTGTTTTGATATAGGTTCAAAAATAATTCACCCTGTTAGTTCTTGTGATCAGCAAAATAAGTCAGTAGTTCAGAAAGATTCATGCGGCAAGATTTCGATGCCGACAAATTTGGAGAATTCCTTTGTCCGCGCAAACGTCCTGGTGTGTTTTTTCCATTTCTGTTCAACGAATAGAAGGTGACACTCTAAGCTGTCAGAATGTGGAGCACTTTTCTCTTTACTGCCACTGATCTGGGTGTATTCCTGCTGGAATAAACCTGTGACAGGTCACCAGGTCATTGCGGGACACACACAACACTCACAATTTAGAGTCTCCATTCAAGCTAGGGTGCATGTTTTGAATTGTGGGAGGAAACCAGAGTAACTGGAGAAAAGCTACAAGCAAAGGGAGAACGTGCAAACTCCACAAAAAGGCTGTAAGTGAACCCATAACCTTCTTACTAGGAGGTGCTGGAAGGACATCTGGTTAAAATAGGAAGACAAATAACCCTACGGCCATAAAAACACAATGTGTCTCAAAGTTATTATGGTACAAACACAAGCCTTCTTTACTTTTGACAAGGCACCAACTGTGCAAAGGTGTCTGAGTGCTTGTTTTTCAGTGAAAAGGAGCTGGGCTTGTTGTCCCAACTGTCACCGCGTGTTGAGTGGAGCTGCAGGGGTTTGTTCCGGCAGAGAAGTGAATGACCGGCAGGGCGACCGCCCTCCAGGAGGATGCCTCTAACCCCAAACTGTTGATTCGGTCAACCGTGAGTCAACATTCCCCCGCACGGGGGTGGGGGGAGGGGAGCTGGAAGGATGATGGGACAGTGGAAAGGAAGTGCAGTGGTGTCGAATGATGACACGGGGGCTTAACCTTCGGGAGCGGGGGTAAACAGGATGAGAATGGCTGAGTGGTTTTAGAGGCAGGAACGTGTGCCGCTGCACAGTGTTGCAAAGGCTCCAGGGCAGGTCTCCTTCAAACAATTGTCTGGATATTAAAAACTAAACTTTTGACTGAAAATACATTGTTTCAGAATTAATGTCCAAAAGAGATCTCGCATGGTGGATGCAAGGCTGAGTATTTTCTGTCCCTCAGAACAGGCTTGTTTCTAACCATAAAGTGACTTCCAGAGAAAGCATGAGATGCGTCTAAATCAGCTTAAAGCCACACGGAGAGGCTGTGGGCATTTGAAATCGTTCAGTTAGCTCTTGTGTTTGCTGCTGTCTCCCAGCCTGTTGGGTCCTGTCCTCAGAATGCTGTGCCGGATAAAACCTGCACCCTTTTCAGCCACGCTGACTTCCAACCTGCCGCTGATGGAGCTCTGCAGGTCCGTCAGCAGCTGTGTGCAACTGTGTTATTATCTAGATTACACTCCTCCGGCGCGCCACTTTAGGAGAGGGATGATAACAAGCCGGCACTGAATGGTTTTTATGTATACATAAGCATACATGCATCAGCCAGATTCTAATATCCAAACACACACGCTGATTTGCCTTGAAAACAGAAACCAGAGTTCTGAAGGGTTGCCAACATTCTCTCCTCACAAGTATTGAATGGCACGCTCACTTTTCAGGCTTGCGTGTCACGGAGGGGTACAATAACATTAGGATTTCTCTGGCTGCGGATAAATTATGGTGAGGGGAATACGTAGCCTCTTAATTTTGACTTTATCCATGTAAACCAACATCCATGTAGTTCATGACATTTTTATTATAAATATGTCAAAACAAAGTTTCCATCTCAGATCGATCTCCATGTTTCCAGCTCTTGGAAAATAGTGGTGAAAAATGCTACTGAGAAGCTGTAAATATTCAGTGGAAACTGGAAACTGATTCCACATATTAATACCAGTTTCTATGTCATGTACAGGATTTTTTCTCTCTTTTTAGCTTCCAAGATTCTAACATTGCTTAAGGGCCCGGGCCCTCATTCCTGCTTCATCTTGTGCGACTCCCAGTGACAGCTTTTATTTTTACTTCCCGGCTGTGGGACGACTCCTTCAATAAAATAAAGACTGCGTGTTTACAGTAAATGTAAGGATGTAAGCACAGGCGTGGTTGTGTTTTGCTCAAGTAGAGGACTTTGGCATCCTTTGGGAAACGTGTGTTTCCAGGATGCGTAACGAGCAGGATCACAGGGCGACTGGGGATTATTTTTGGCCCATCTCTGCTGCATTATGTCCAAAGACTGCATCCGATGGCCAGATGGATAAACTACAAGGGCGAATCAAGACAAATCTGTTTTTATACTTAAATTCTTGGGAATCCACATAAACAGGAAGTACCGCTTTCCACCTTGCCAGGTGGGATGCTCCTAAAAGCAAAAATCTGCAAGTGCATCTACTTTGGTTTCCTTTCCTCCTGCTTTTAATTGGAACAGTGTTTAATTATTTGTTTCACGATTAGTTTTAATGTATTCATGCTGAGTAGCACAGCTAAGCTCAGGAGCTTTTAAACCAACAAACAAATGTAAATGACCTCTTTCTCAACTTGACATTTAAAAGAATACATCTGTAAGTCCCTTTTGGGCTCATTTCACCCTGCAATCATGGGACAGGAGCTCATGAGGACAACACAACACTTCAACAAGCGTCTTCTTTCTTTGACACTTTATTAGCTGTTGCTAATATTGAAGCTACGGGTCAAAAGCTTGAGCAGCTCTGAGGAGGTTATGAGGATGCCATCCTAATGTACAGCTAAGCAGCGTCACATTTACTTAATTACTCCCCCTAAAGCAAGTGCAGTAAAAGTAATTTTGTGACGATCATCACCCCTGGTATTCAGCCAGTGTCTGTTGCCTCTGGCAACGGCAGGAATCAGGGCTGCAGCTCACAGCAGCAGCGGCTAAATAACGAGAGCTAGCTTGAACTGAAGGCGCTCCACACACATTCAGTTGCAAGCTTTGGTTATATTGATTAAAAGCATCATCGTAATCCTTTAAAAGAACATAAAAAGAACCTAATTGGCCTAATGCTTTATGCCTGCAGATGCTAAGCAGATGTGCAACAAATCAGTTCTGGTAAACAAATTAGTGCAATTTAGCACGGAAGCAAACAATCAAGAGCTTCTTCTCAAACATTACTAATCATTTATGCATATATATATATACTGAAGCCAGAAGAAGCTAATAAAGTGTTGCTATTTTTACTCTTCATTGGGTTTCGGTTTCTTTGTTTTGCAACTCTTGTAGCTTCATCCTGTGTGAACCAAACTGGCACCTCTGCAGTTTCCTCCTAGAGAGCCCATGATGTTCTCGACCCAAAAGTTGTTAATATTTAAGCCGCTCAGTCCTGTTTTTGTCTGTGCTTCCTGCCTGGTTAGTTGCTACACTGATTTGTTGCTGCGCCCCCCCCTCCCCGGAGTCCATCCATCACTGTGTTTGGGACGTGTCTACTGTGTCATGTTGAGGGAAACAAGGATCTAAAACAGGACCAACGGCGGAGGCAGGGTCAAGGGCCGACTTTCGTGTTGTTGGCTGTGGTCAGTAACTGCACAGCATTCCGCCTGTGGGGGCCGACCAGTGTCAACATTATTTTGACAGCCAGCAGCTGTCCTGTCTTTGCGCGTGTCCCCGAGTTTCTGACGCAGGTTTTTTCAAGTCGAAAATCCCCGACCGCAGACCAGTCGAGCGGTGACAGCCCATCCAGATGGAGGCGTAAATCCTGCGACGCTGGCTCCAGCTTTCTTTGGGAGCGACGCTTTAATCAAACCTTCAAATCACTAATATTGATTTGGTCTCAAATTTGACAGCGTGTAAGTGGCGGGGGCCGTCCTTCCACTCCTTCTCTTCTTGGCATCTCAACTGGAAATATATATGAAGCCAGCTCAGGTATCGGGTGTCCTTATTATTACTAGTGTTAGGAATTAATTAAGCATTTGTTTTTACCCCCACCGCCCTGAATCCATCACCAGTCCCAAAGCTGTGCCTGACCTGCTGACCTCTGAACCCCACCCAGCTCAGCTTGTAATTAATGTACTTGCATGATCTATGCCTATTCTCTCCCCTACCTGTCCTCCCCCTTCTCCGCCCCCTTTACCCAGCTGGCCATCAGCAGGAACCCCCCCTCCATTTCCCCACGTGAACCTGGTTCTGTTCAAGGTTTCTTCCTGTTAAAGGAGAGTTTTTTTCCTGCCACTGCCGCGTGTTGGAAGTCAGGCCCTGGGATTCTGTAAAGCGCCTAGAGCCAATTTTTTCGGTGCTTTGTAAATAGATGAATTGAATTGATGTTTTATTTCTACGCAGATGATTTATTTGTGCATTGACAGGTATGTTCTACCATACTGAGATGAAAGATCCTGTTCATATCTATTAGTTTTAGTTAGGTTTGTTCCTGATGGATAAGTGGAACTAAAGAACGTTGAACAGCTCTATTGTTTCATTCCAAAGCTAAAAAAAAAACAAAAAAACTTGGAATCAGAAGCTCAATGTTGCCACTGATGGTGCCAAACTTTTATAAAGGAAGTCATAAAAACAAAGCAACATTGTTCTTGCTCATTTCAGGCCATATACTTGAGATCTGTAACAGTTCTGTGTGTAAAAAGCACCACTGTTGCTCATGTGGAAACAGCAGTTCTGGAGCTGCAGAAAAAATGTGGCCAGATGTGGAAATAATTATTCATTGTGTCGGGCAAAAGCGGGCTTTTTTCCCCCTCCTCGGACAGTGTGACGGCGAACCGGCGTGAGACCGTTAATCACACAGCTGTTATCAGGAACTAATCTGAAATTATGGAGGAAGAAAGTTGAGCTCTCACGCTTTTCACGTGGCTCCCACGGCGCTGGGATCCACACAAAGAGCTGTAAATGAAAAAGCGTTTTCAATGTTCCCCGTAACGATGTTCTGATGTGGTCAGCTTCAACAAGAGAAATATTGTTTAAACGTGAATAAACGATTGTTTGGGGAAGATAAAGGAGAGGCCGTTCCCATTCCCAAATGTCAACACGGAAGACTTTTTTTGTGGTCTTCATCCCTGCGGCACCTTTTCCTGATGCTTAAAACTGAATTCAGCTGTTTTTCCCCCTCAGTTTCACAATTACATTTATTCATTTATACAACGACTCCAATGAAGTCAGCGAATGAACACGTCGCAATTTGGAAGCAGGCGGGTGTCTAAGAGGACCAGATAAACCGGTTAATTATTCTGAATTGATGGGAAAATGGAGCCAGAGCGGGTCCAGTGTGTAGCAGACTGTGGCTAAGTGAGGGATTAACCTGCGGATTAGCCACACCTCTGGCGTTTCCAGCTGGTGTGTGTTTCAGCCTCACCTCAGCATGAGTTTCGCAATCCAAAGGATGAGGTCAGAATATTGAGTCACAGAAATCCTGATGAGGAACACCAGGGTAACCCTGGAGCTTCAAAGTTTGCTAAAAGTTAAATTGATTATATTGATCTTCAAATCCTGCGTTTGGGGTATCCAGTTACTATACTTATGAGACCGGATCCTAAGGTAGACCCAGCATGTACATCTGTATGTGAGAAAATGTTATGCAGCTATTGTTGGACCAGAAATTGAAGAATGCTAATTTATTTTTGGTCTTTAGCATCAGTTTAACCAAACAACAGGCCATCATAGCGCCAAGCATCCCAAAGAAAGGGATGAGATGATGTTAGTTTACATTCCTGCAGTGTAATCTCCTCTATTAAGGAACACTTGGCACGCTATCTCCTATCCAACATGGAATCCTTGCCAATTTAAATAAATAAACGTTGACCGCAGGACTATTAGCGCAACAGGAATTTCGAGCTTTTGTATCCTCATTACAGCTGGCAGCTAACTGGGGGACTGAAAGGGGAAAGCTAAAGATAAGGAGTGGAAGGAAGGAAAGCACAGAAGTGAGGAGGGAGCGAGCGTCACGGCAGGCCGGAGATGTTTATATAATCCCACCTCTGCTGACTCTTTTCGGCCTCTCTTTACTCCTCCTCCGCTGACAGCGTTGAGTGGCAGAGAGCAAACGCAGGTGACCACCGGGGTCTTGTACGTGCCGCCACGGACCACTGAAGGCACCACCGCTCAACAGGCTTCACGTTTAGTTTCCAATGGAACGCAACATTATTATGTTTTAGGACAGTGTTGGTTTGGAAAAACGGAAGGCATTAAGTCCATCTTGTAACATCTATGTAACCTCGTAAAATGTACCTACATAAATTCGCCAACCAACCCTCAAAATATAAAGATTTCACCTTGCAATTGTGTAAATGTAATAACATTTATGCACAGATTGATTTAGCTTGACAGAGGAAGCATTTAGTGCATTGACCCTTTATTTAAATTGCAAAGGGATTTGTAATTTATGCTTTATTCTGTTCTAAGGGCATTTGAACACCCCTTTTCACACAATGCTGCACCATGTGCCAAATGTTTGTTAGTCCAGATGCTGGTGTCTTATCTGTTAGGTAATCCACTCCTGGATTTAGGAAGAATGTCTATAGATCAACACGATTCCCCGTGATCCAGGCATTTCTTGTGATCCCTCCAATCGTATTCCGCTCCATACACGGTTGAAAAAGAGCTCTGGCAAATGTCACAAAAGAGCCTCTGCTCTCCGGCAGTGAATGCTTTCCCAGATTTCTTGTTAACGGCCTCTCCAAGTCTCTTTTTCCAACATATTCCATCAAATACGTTTAGCATGGTAGCATGATACATGACCCAGGAACACTGAAAATGCACCTGGTAACCTTAGAGTCACCTCATTCATCCAGCTATACATTCCCAAGTCCCCAGAACTGACCCATGTTTTCAGTATTTTGTATCATTTTAGGTTCTACTGTGACCTGTACAGAACAGGATGAGGTTTATTTTTTAGGAAAACCTGCAGGAGACCCGTCAGGCTAACAACGGAACCAAAAGTGAATGTATGTAGCCGAGGGAAGTGAGGAGGAACCGACTGCTTGTGTTGTTCAGGACACACATTCACAGGTGAACGAGCTTGACGGCGTTCCGGAGTAGCAGCCTGCAGGGGAATCGGCGCGGACAGATATTGGATACTTGGAAAAGCCCCATTTTTGCGCTCCGAGAGGCCAACAGCGTGAACATTTTGGACTAGATTGAAACGTTTTTCATCCTTTTTTTGCTCAAAGGGAGTGAAAACCAGCCTCTCGCACAGGAGCTCGCAGCTCTGAGATGTCGTAAAGAGCGACTGCTGGCAGACGCCTCAAGCCTACTTTTTTATAGGGAGGACCGGGGGCCACAGACATGTGGTTTCATGCATGGCAAAAAAGGGCGGAGTTGCTGGGAGGAGACCCAGTCAGGGTCCTCGACCGGATCCATCTTTTAATGCATGTCCTCTTTGTCTTCGCTCTCATTTTCCATTGCATTTCTTTGATCTGTGCATGAAAGCAAACTTGAGCCTTTATGCTCTTTCGCAATCATCAGATTTCCTCCGGTGCCTTCATCCCACCTTTCGACAGCGCTGACCCGTCTTCCCTCCACGTGCCAGCATGTGGAAAATGTGTGGGTGAGATGGAGTTCTCATAAAATACTGACTATTAATCTGGTTTAAGGGCAGCGTTTAGCTTTTGTTCCAAGGGAAAGTTCGTGCCGGCAGCAGGCTCGCTAAACGAGTGCAATCATGTTTGAGTCTTCTCCACCTCCACTGCACACACACCCACACACACACACCTTTGCTGCTTGTTTCATCCTTCCCCGCTTGTGGAAAGCTCCAGTTATCAGCAACACGCCCCTTTCTGGCTTTGCAGAACTTTCTGATGAGCCAGAAATACTGAAGAGCACAACTGATGCGACCAAGGGGAGGCCTTTGGAAGTCATAGGTGCCCTGTAATTAGGGAGTGCTCATTTCTCTTGAAGCCTTATTTTCAACCTCTCTGACATGTTCAGGTCTTCTCCTCTTCATCTCGCCCTTCCTCCATCTCTTCCTCTACGGACACATTAAAAATGCTGATGTTAGCGTTTCAGGCTCATCTGCAGCAAGCATCATCTTAAGACCAAGAGAAATGTTGCAACACTCCTGGGAACAAGATATTCCTTTAATCAGGTTCTCGCATGATGCCATAAGGCCACCATGTTTTCACCAATATCCACCATTGTTTCACACGCAACATTAAGGTGGGTTATGTTTGCCTCCACAGGGATGAAGTTTAGAAGTATAGACTGGAACAAATCCACTTCTCTCTCCTCCTCAGCCTTACTCAGTCAGTCAGTTATCGAATTTGTCTTTTTTTTTTAAAGCGGAATCCTTGACACACACTTTGTCCCACACACTTATTGCGTAATCTCCAATGAAGCTTCTCCAACAGAGGTCCTCTTTGTGCTGCGCTTTTCATCGTGAAGCCGGAGAATAAATCAGCGACAGAGGAGGAGTTCAGCCATGACTGCGCTCACCGATGCAGCAGGCAAACAGTTCCTTGGCACTAAATGATTCCTTTCCTCTCAACGACTTCTCCAGATCTTCATCTTTGTTAAGGGCAAACATGGTTTTGTTGTCAGTATTTTCCTGCTCCTGATCGAGTAAGAGCCCCTCTCTTCAACACATTCGCTCCCCAGCAGTTATTCATCGTTCCGCCGCCCCGGTCGATGCACTTTTGGTGTCCTTTCCACCCTAAAAAAGTACCTCTTTGTCATGTTGCGGCAAACGACTGTAATGTGACACACCGGCTGTATATAAAGACCCCCGCAAACAACAGTGGAGGGAACTGTTTGATTCTTCGTGTGTGAATGTGCAAGGAGACAATTTGGATCTGAAGAGAGGCTGAAGGCAGAAAGATTGCTGAAGCAGGAGGGGAACTTGAGCCAAAATGGTCCAAAAAAGGGTTTTTCTTTCATTTAGAGACCCCTGAGAGACCCTCAGGTCAGGATAGAGCCAATAAAAGGCAGAACCTTCCTTAGAAATTTGTGGGTGTTGGTGAATATAACGTAAACTAATATTGCTTAACACTCCTCATTTGTGTAAAGTCAAACTCTTGTTGGTGACTCGGTGACTGGTGAGCTGTGGGATATGCGGCGCAACTAAATAAATCTCTGGTTGAACTTTTGATTCATCTCCTCTCTTTCTAATTTCCCCACGATGGGTTGCGGCAACATGAACGCGAACTGCAACTACCATTGAGGGTTTCGGCAAAATTCGGTCGAAACCTCAGTGCTGACAAATATTTACGAGCTGAGGCTGCGGAAATGCTAAATACTGTAAAAGCTAAAATGACACTGAACAACGGTGACATTTGACCAGTGTTGCTCTGTTTCTAGGGTTGATTGTTGATGCCAACCAACTCGAGCTTGTTTTAACGTTAGCAATAGGCACGTCAATGTTAGCTTGGCAGGTTTGTGATTACAGGCTGCTTGTTATAGCAGAGCTATATATTTCTGTGTAGGAGGGGCTCATATGTGAAATATAGCATCTGAAGACAATCTAAAACACATTTTTTCCCCACAGAATACAGATCTGACAGTTATATTTTCATCCTAGAGTCCTTGTTGTTGTTTTCCCAACACGCTGGACTCAGCATGGAAAATTTAACGTGTCTGGAGTGGCTTTCTTGTTTCCTTAACAACAGCGGGGGAAACTCCCCCACCCTCTCACCACCTTCACCACATCACATCCCAACCCACACACAGAGACACACTCATCCTTGCACTTCTATCTTTGTGAGGACTTTCATCGACATTCATGCATTACCCAGATCCCTACCCTAACGCTACCTATCCCATCTAACCCACTGACCCTAACCTAAACCCAATACTCACCTCAACCATAAAAACTTTAAAACCTAAAACCTCAAAAAGTCCTTCAAAGTTGTGAGGACCATCCAAAATGTCCTCACTTTGCTAGTAGAATGAATATTGTGCTCAGTAAGTAGCAAGCACAAGAACACACACACACACACACACACACACACACACACACACACACACACACAGGACCACTACTTTTCCCCAACCCCTCAAACTAGCCCTTTTTGGGCTGTTCCACTTTTTTTAATCAGAGGGGGGGATAGTATGACAGCTTTTCATGCTCCGTGTTGGGAGCTGGGAGAGAGCAAACTCTGTTAGTCACTTGTCTCCAACTTTGAGAGGAAGTTACCGCCTCTTCCCAAGGCTCCACACACACACACACACACACACACACACACACACACCCGCTCAGTCAGGAACACACGCGCTACAGCAGTTGACCACAGCAGAAACAGAGAATGAACTGAACGCTCAGCACCGCTTTGTGCTCCTGTTTGGGGCTGAATTTGGAGGGAAAGAGGGCTGACATTTACACCTTGCCTGAGGCTTTCCATCTGGACCGAGCCGGTTTAGAAGCACTCCGGTGAGTATGACAGTTGATTTCAGTGCGCGCGGAGAGCCGTAGCACTTCTGTTACTGAACTTTCCCGGTTGCCTACAGTTGTTCAGAGCATCTGCAGGTTTCATTGGTTTCCCATCAGAGCAGCAAGACCAAGCTGCTCTCCGCATGATCCAGTAATCCTGTCTTTCACCGGTGATGTTTTTTTCAGAAAACCTACTTAAATAACGACTCGTATAGCATTAATAGTCATAGTTCGGTTCCCAACGCTGGTGAGTTAGAACAGCAGACCTGCTTCCTGTGCAGCTGCACATTATTGTTCAGCCGTGTGTGATTAATATCTGTCACCTTGCTACAATCAAAGCAAACATCCTGTCGCCAGGAAAGGCAGATGTCAGGTAATCAGAGACGGCCGGGCATCGTTGGTGGTTCACCTTCAGTGGACCGAGGGATGTTCAGGCACAGCAGGGCGGACTGTTTCCCAAAGGCTTTGGTCCTCTCCGCTTGATGTTTGTGCTTCGCACCTCTTATCGGGGACGCTGGGCGGAGGCAGCACCAGCCTGGACTGTTCTCAGAGGTCTCCTTTAATTCACACTATCTGATCCTCCAGTCCATCAGATAACCTTTCATAGAATGAGCATGAAGTTAAGAAAAATCCCCCCAAGGCTGGTTTGGGCAGGCTGACCTCTCTGTGACCCCTGCGACCTCATCAAGCTGCTAGACTTTACTTTTCACACGAAATCCTGGAATATTCAATCCGTTGTATGAGCGGAATTTTTAACTTCCCGCATCGAGTAGTGCGTCAAAGCGCCAACAGACGTTGTGATTGAGGTGGGTTTTTGTCTTTATTCCAAGATTAAAAATAGCTCCTATAAAAACTTTACTTTTATTCCTATGTTGCTTACTTAATTAACATTACCGAGCGCTTAGAAGTGGCACAAGCAGGAGCCATTAATGACTGATTTAAGGCTTAGACGTGACATTATCACAACCTTTTGGGTTTGTTTGTTTGTGTTTGTTTGTTTGGCCTAAATATAAAGAGCACAATGCATCACTTATGCCTGTTGGGTGCACAGAAGAAATATTCAGCACCAACAGGTTAAAATCTCCCTTCTGATCCGAATATATGACTTCATTTTCGCCCTAAATCGCCCCGGAGAGACATCCAACGCAAAGTGAGGATATAAATGTGTGAAAGACTTCCCAAAGCTCATTTTGGTCATGACAGGGACTCTTCACGCTCCCCCGATCAGCTGATCGTCAGCTGCATTCTCGGAAGAACAATTTTCCATTAACAAAGGCTCATTTAGATGTTTGCCTCCTTTAATCTCTGCTGCTGTGGCGGCGGCTTAATGTGGAATTCCACGAGATTTCCTCCATTGTTCCCTCTGATCATCTGGTCCTTTATCCAAACTAAACACATCTGTTATGTTTGGATCTAGTCCTGCTTTACATGAAGGTAGAAATGACAAAAACCTCAGCGTGTTCACTGCATCAGAGGAACCGAGGTGATGTTTTAGAGGTGTTTAGAAGCTCTAGATGACACCATGTTCCTCGTACATATATAAAATATAACTCAATGTACGCTGCCTCCTTATGATATACTCTATATTGCTGAACTTGTGCTATACATTTACTATAAACTTGGAAAATCTTGATTTAAAATCCAGCAAAACATGTATCTACGTTACAGAAAAGAAAAATGTTCTTCAACTTTATTCTCTGATTGTATCTGAGAGTAGATGATTCTCTGGACGCCTAAGTGATCACCTGTGATGTCACTGTTCTTTAACAGGCTTCATGGCAGCATTGTTTTAGAAAAGAGGCTTTACAGTCCCAAAAGGGATCCAGTTTCCACCACTTTTACTACTCCAAAATAAGTCCCAAGAGCCTTTCTGGACCTAAATTCAACAGCGCCGCTGAGTCGATGCTACGATCCGTATCGTGGAGGCAGCAAACACGTGTTTGCGTCTCTGAGTAATCTGTAGGGCCCATGTAATTGATCCAGTCTGCGCTGCTGCTGGAAGGAACGGATTGATGAAAAGAATGACATCATGCTTCTATTTTTGGGGCTACTTTTCCAAGTTTCACATGGTCTGATGCCAAAACGTGCTTTCAAAATCGGCATTGGGGGGGTTCAGCATAGATTTCAGCATAAAGTGGAGTGGACGCGAGCGGTCGGTGACTGTCGTCATGGAGACGTTAAAGCCTGTCAGAAATCCCAGACACGGCTGTGTCGCTGCTTCATCTGTGGCACCATGATTTCAATATGAAGAGGATTTCAGGATATCTCCACCTTATTTACATACAGCTCCCTTCAGAAACACATCTGTATGCTATTACCCACTCACCATCACCCCCCCGGCTCACGCTCATATCTCTATTACCCCCCCCATTACATGTTGTAAAACACCAAATCCAGCAGTGCCCTGTTCGCTGGCGGGACGCCGCAGACTCGACCCAAGCTAAGGTGTTAAATAATAACGAGCAGACAATGTTTGACTGGTGCCAATCTGTGTTTATACCTGAGAAACAATTTAGCCCTTTTAAGTCGAGCTGGTTTTACTTAAGTGTATGTCAAATAATAAAATAAAGGCAACGCTGCGTTCTATGCTGCGTTCTACGCCTCGAACACTCAGACCACGTTCAAGAACAGTGAATCTGACTGAACTTTGTAAGGAGTTAAAAGTCTGACTACAGCACAGGTGTGTGTCTAAGACCCACTTCAGAGGAAAGCTAATAAAACTTTATATTTGTGTAGGTGTTTAAGATTTAAGTTCAGGTCATAGACGATTTTAAAAGCTTTACGTTGCCTTTGGCAAACCGGTGGAATCCACCCAGTGGGAAGTGATTGGCATCTTATAACAAATCAGATGTAGCACAAGTGAGAAGAATCTGGTTTATTTATTAGAACTTTGCTTTCCAAGTTGAAGCATGACTGCTGGAACCACAACCAGCTGTAGGCTTTAGCAGTCTTTTATTGGGACGTTTGTGGCCCTGTGAGACCAACAGTGTCCACAAATTCATTTTGTTTTCATTTACTCGTATGGTTGAAGAGGGACAGATCGGACCTAGCTCCTGCGGCCGGACACGGGGTATTACTAAAATAGTCCCCCAGATTGTAGACAAAACAGGTGTAGCATTACACTACAGTTGTTTGAAGGGGGAAAAAACAAGTCTGTGTTTTGGAGGTTCTATGATATGCCTCCTTATACACTATTTACAGCAGGCCCTAACATAAAATAAATTTTAAACAGATGCACCAAGGCAACAAGGGGCTGCTTTTCTCTGCAACCATCCTAATATGGTGCAATCTATGCCCAGGAACATCATGCGCCGTGGTTACATTGAAAACAAATGTTGGTTTTATAAGGGCATCAAAGTGCCAAATATTTTAATAATACAGTAACGCATACAGCAAACCTGTATTTTAGATCTCAGCTGCGAACAAAGCCAGAGACGGCAGCTGGCCTCCTGCAGGTAACAACTAGCAGAAGCATCAGGCATTAGCATTAGCGGTTTAGAAGTTTTAAAAAAAATGCACAACTAAGCTACTGCTTTGAAGCAACCAGCAAGGCTTTACACAACTTTTGTTCCATCTATCTAATATGATCCAGATGAAAGCCTAGTTAGCATCTTTCTGTTAAGGTTTGGTTTGGTGAAATTTGAGGAGGAGATGTGTTCTGTTACCTACAGAACAGTACAAACTCCATTGTCTGCTGCTGTTGCATGTAAACAATTTCCCCACGGGGATGAATAAAGTTCATCTTAAATAACCCATCTGCCATTTCAAGCCTAGACTGTTGTTGTGCACACAGCCACTAGATGGCGCTCGAAACGCAACAGTTTGTCAATTCGCATTTTTGCGCATCAGCCAGTGGCGTTCTATGTTGCCTGCCGTCCTGTCAGGCGCTGTTTTATTTTCTCCAGAAATGCTCTTGCACGTGTTGAAGGCATCTGTAAAGGAATGAGGCTTCACCCTGTGGATTTAAGCAAGCACTTTTACGCACCAGCTGTGAGCTAACATCTTGAACAACAGTCTGGTTAATGCATAAAACATATCTGCTGTTCTGGGAAAAACGTGATTTTCCATTATGGTTAAATAATTTGCTGTTTCCCTGATACATATCCAGCAAAGTTTTTAGCTGTTATCAGCTCCTAAAAGAATTTCTTAATGCCTCAGAGAGCCACTACTTAGCGGTAATTGTGTATTTATTTAAGGCGCAGCTTTGTTGAGTTTGTTCCACAAAGCTGAAAATGGCAAAGGAATTACTTAGATTGTTTGATTGAACATTGCAATCTGTTTTTAATCCCAGCAGCAGCCTCACAATCAAAGTAGGAACTTTTTAATGATTGCCGTAATCCAGAGGCTGGAGAGAATGCCGGGAGAGATGGCAGCTTCTGGGTTTTCTCACAGACTGCCTTGGTGTGGTAAGAAAAGTAAAAAGCAACAACAGAAAAACAAGGAAATGTCATCGGCCTTGGAAGCTTTCCCAATAAAAAGTCCACCAAAATAAAAAATATACCCCTCCCTATTGAGAATTGACACCCTGCACAGTGAAGCCCGAACTCTGAATAGTTCAGTGTCGTCTGCGTAGGAAGGAAGAGCCGGGGGTTATCGGAAAGAGGTTGACAGCAAAAATAAACCTCATGTCTGGAGTTTTTCTCCCACCCCGTTTGTCCATCCCAACCAAAGAAAAACAACTTGGTCAAAAAATAGCACATGACCTCCTCTAAGGCCACAACACTGCAGCATAATGTGTTTGTGTTCAGTCTTCAGTCTGCTGACGTTGTTCAAAAATAACCAAGTTTTTGGGAAAAAGGCTTAAAGCTGTGAGCTTTTAGAGGATCTATGTTTAACGTTGTGAGGAAAGCTTTTCTAAAGAGCCTAAGCAGGAGTATTTCTGTAGTTGGGGACAGAGGGACAGGATGCCTGGAACGTTTGACCTGAGGATATGAGAAAAGGAAACAGTAAATGATACTGTAGATATGAAAAAGAGGATTAACGTCATAGCGGCACAAGGCCGTGACGGACCAGGGCGAACGTGGCATAAATTCCCCGTTTACGTTTTTGGTTTTAATTGTTGCATTTTTTCCAGATCAAGTCCCCTGGATAAACGTTAGCATTTGTTGAATTCATCTGTAATTCTAGTTATTATCACACAGTTGCTACGTTGATTTGAAAAAGAGTTCATTCCGACTGCCAGGAGGGGCAACATTTGTCACAGAAATGTGAGTCAGGTCGCTTGGATGACTGAAGGTTGAGTCATGGGATGGCGAGGGGCTGTGGAGGAGAGGGTCTGTTCCTCATTTCCTTCCCAGAGTAAAACAAAACACAACAACACAACATGGCAGGGTAATTAGTGTTTAGATAGGCTTTAAACAGGTCTCCAGATGCCATTAAACAGCAGAATCGAATTCCTGACTCCTGATGAAGTTCATCTTTGCAGGATTCCCAGGTGAGCAGACACCGGTTATGGCTCTGTACGGCGTCAAGTTATTAACGTTGACCTTGAACGGAGCCGTGGCTGGAGTCATGCGATCGTTATTGCCCTTGAGATTAAGACAAAAGTCTCTTTTAAGGGGTATGTTCCTCAGCTCTGCCTTGGTCCTGATGAATAGATTCCATTAGCAGAAGGAGATTAGTGTCTGTAGAAGGTGAAGAGATGAACTTATTCATAAATGAAAGAAAGGGAAGGAAAATCGGCCCTTTTTTCCATCTCTGTGCAGATTTAAAAAGAAACTTCATCTCTGGGTTCCCATGGGCAGCGAGGGGGTTGATTGGACAGAAGGTCACCATGGCGACTGCCACTTAACCCCCGAGTGCTGTCTCACAGGCTCGGTTGTGTACATAGGTTCTGCCAAGAGTCAGCAAGATCAGAATCTGGCCTGCAAAGCGCAGCAGCTCTGTAAAACCAACTGTGGCAGGCAGAGGAGCTTTTCCAGAGTTGGGAATCAGCACAGCACAGCACTTTTCACAGCGCCCAGCCCTCCACCTGCCATCTACCCCCCCCAGCAGGTTTTCAGAGGTGAAGAATATGATTCTGCACTTGATTATAGAAAAATCCTCATCACTTGAATCCAAAGTTAGGGGATGTTGTGCTCTTTTTCCTACCCTTTTAGCATTTTTTAGGTCTTCAACTGGTCTTAAACTCAGATTCAGATTTTAAGCCACGCTAAGAGAAGGCAGATGTTTCCTTGCAATTCTTTTAAAAAGCAGCAACCCCCATGTTGTCGGCGGTTCCTCTCCACAAGGCTGTGCTTCTTACGCCATGAAAGAGCTTCACCCAAGCAGCTCGCACGGCAGATTACAGATGAGTAGAGACAGGTAGCAGTGATCCCACAGCATGATCCAACACACTACAGTATCCCCACCCACACAATTACAGTGCAGACTTCATAAGCAGAATTGAAAAAAAATGCAGATAACAGCAGTGTAATTATCTTCTGTCTCCTCTAGTCTGAGAAACATCATCTCGATGTTAAATACAGCGAGTTGTGTGTTTGGTTAGCGCGGTCCGGTCCTGCAGAGCCACAGAAAACTGGAAAAAACCCTTCTGTCTTGTGTATTCTGTGACAGGCTGGTCACTGTTTGCATTGCAGGCGCCTCAATGATTCTGGATCTAATGTAGCTGGATGTGTGTGTGTGTGTGTGTGTTGCATGTGTCTGTTTAGCCCTGGAGACCAAAGCTCACACATCCCAGTTCAACAGCCAGGGAGAAAAAGCCAGACAAACCGGGTCAATTTTTAGATCCACATTCCAACTGTTGAGTAAAGCATGAGCTGGAAGTGAGGAGGTGCTCCGGCGTTTCCTCCAGTGGTAAGTTTTAAGCTTTATTTATACGCCTCATTCGGTTTCACATCTGCTGTGTTTATTACTTGGCCGCCTTCCATACGGCCTACATGTGGTGCTTGAGTTTTACGCTTGAAGTCTATCGAAAGCCACAACAAATAAGTGTAAATGCGGCATAAATCAGGTGTTTGTGTCACGTGAAAACAATGCTGAGGCCTTCGGGCCCCTCTGAGGACATCAGTATTAAACTCCATGTGGTTTGCCTTGGAGCCCTGGTGCTCAGGTTAGTTTCGGGGGGGGGGGGGGGGGGGGGGGTTATCATTCGTCATCACAGCCACAACAGGACGCACATGTTAAAGCCACTGGATGTAATTTTCTGCTGCCGTAGGGCCGTCGGGCCTAAACAAGGACAACAAAAGAAGCGTTTTAGCGGTGTGGCGAAGTAGGACGGCATCGCTGAAGTTGCTGTCTCACTGCTAAAATGAAAGCCAGGAAGTGACAGTTCAACAGAAAAAGAGTTACACATAATTAAGAGAAAAAAGGGTGTTTGGAGAGTTAAGCCCTCCGCATGGTCAAAAGTTGGATTTGCTTCGCTTGGTATCTGTTGTTTGTTTAAAAACAGCGTTGATTTTAAAGTGGTGTTTGTCTCTCAGACAGAATTCTGTTCTTAATGGGACAGCAGCAGGATAGCGAACAGGCAGAGAGTGGCCAGAAATGAAAGAGCTTTAACTAAAGGACCAATCAGCTGCGTCCGTCTCTCATCAAACCTCTAGAATTCTATGATCCTGACGCAACTTTCTTTAGACCTGGAGGTTGTTAGCGACCCAACCAATTGATCATTTTTCTACTATTTCAGGACTAAAATCTCCATATCTGGCTAAAGCATCGTTCAATTCAAATGATCTTTTAAAGTCAATCATTTTATGCAAAACTAAACAGGATGGAACCCAGGTGAGCTGGACTTATAAGATCCAGCCAGTTCCTCAAGTTGAATTCACCCAGGCTTCTATTTCCATGGTTCCAGATGTCATGTGGTCCAACACGTTAAAAGGTTTTCATTGAAGCAACTTCATGGACTTCCCCTTCAGTTCTGACTGAACGTGCGGCATCAGCCACATCCAGCAGGGGTCGCCTGTGTTCAGGTTCTGAAGGGTCCATCTCTCCACAAAAAGACAATATGCAGAACTGGAAAACTGTGGAAAGAAGAATCCAAGGCATGAACAAAACCCGTTACTGGAGCTTCATTTTCAGGGGAACGGAGCTGTAGCTCAAGGACGGCTTCGCCAACTGATCTGGGGGTCCCCCCTTCTGGGAGGGAGGCCTGTCCCAGTGCTTGGAAAACCTGACTGTTGACCTCTTTAATTGGGCTCTGTCACGGTTCAGTGTGAATGTCAGAGGCTGAGTTCCGCGTGTAAAACGTTGGATTCAGTTGAAGGTTTAGGACGACACAGAGGAGCTTTTGAGGCTCACGAGCCTGAATCCACCCGCGCGGCGTCAGAACGCTCGGTCCTCGGGGGTGTGGGGGTCGACGTAAAGTTACTGAGCGGGGGACGGCGGCGTGAACGTGCGTGTGTTGAGGTGTAACGCAGGACTGTCTTTCAGGTGTGAAAAGAGCAACATCGACATGGATGTGGAGGATAAAGAAATGGAGCTCCTGAGCAACAGCATAGCTGCGTATGCTCATATCAAAGGTGGGTCAGAGGTCACGGCGTGGGTCCTGACTCCCTGATATCCGAAAAAATGTTCGCTTTTTCTATTGCAGCAAACCCGGAGAGCTTCGGCCTGTACTTTGTGCTCGGCGTGTGTTTCGGCCTGGTGCTGACTCTCTGCCTCCTGGTCATCCGCATTTCATGTAAGCCACGAACCAAGATGGCCTCCTCCACCCCGGAGAAGAAACCCCTAAAGAACGTCGCTGAGAGGGTGGACGAGAGCGCGGAGGAGGAGGACGAGGACGGCGAAGACGCCGAGGCCCCCGTCCCTTCGCCCAGCACAGACGCACCTGTCAGCAATCACACCAGCCAATCGGACGGGACCCTGAGTGTGAACGTCTTTACGTCCGCCGAGGAGCTGGAGCGGGCGCAGCGGCTGGAGGAGAGGGAGCGCATCATCCGTGAGATCTGGAGGAACGGCCAGCCCGACATCCTGGGGACAGGAACGGGAACTATTGGAAGGGTGCACTACTACTGACTCCTGAGGCCGCAGCGGCAGCCTTCGATCGGCTCCGCCAACGCTGACCTGCGCGATATTGCACTTCCTGTGTGGCGAGATGAAATTAGAAAAACAGGTTTCTGAAAAACTTATTTAACTCAACGGGAGAGTGGCAAGTGTATGGGACACCCTGCGTGATGTTTAAGGACCCAAACAGACAGTTGTGGATTCATGTATATAATAGGAGAGCAGACGTGTTCATACCGTGTTGTAGTTCTTGAAGGATGATTAAATCGCTGATCATAGACTGGATTTGTGTGGAAACCTTTCCTTTTTTTCTTGGAACTTGGAGAACCTTTTGCTTCATCAGGTTACACGTCCCCTAAAGTACCAAAGTAATTACGTTTCTTTCATTTATGAGTCCAATAAATGCGCGACTGTTTTGAGGAAAAACGTCCCCATAGGAAATGACAAAATGAAAGGATTAAGTCAAGTCATTTTGTTTTTCCTCCTAATTACCTGCCCCAGACAAACACAGAGCCCTTTCACTGCGCCTCCGGGCCGCAGATGTAATCAGCTTGATGAGACAAAAACTTTTCTGATGAGGCAAATGGAATTCCTTTTGTTTGCTTGGTTTTTTTTTAATCTTGCACAACTGTTATTAAATTAGAAACATTAGAAAAAAGAGAAATTTTTTTTTTTAAACCCCAACTGTCAGATTTGATAATAAGGGCTTGGTGCCAGTGGAGTCAGATGACAGATGATAAGAGATGTAATATGATTGCTGGGAATGAAATTCATTTCCCGTCTTCTTTGAAAAAAAACAACTGAGTTAGTGAAAGCTCCTCCTGGAGGAGGCTTCCACCTATCTATCTATCTATCTATCTATCTATCTATCTATCTATCTATCTATCTATCTATCTATCTATCTATCTATCTATCTATCTATCTATCTATCTATCTATCTATCTATCTATCTATCTATCGCCTTTTCCCATGCTTTTTGTGTTTTATAGAAAAAGCATTCTTTCATCTTGTTATTTAATCTGTGCTGCCATCAATTGCTTCTTTGTTCACATAGTTTGATGTATTTCGTTCCTTTCGTTCCTGCGCCTTCAGTGACCTCGTAATATTTAAAAATAGCCTGTTCCCATGGTAGTTTCTGGTGCACCCGTTCTACGATGACCTCCAGATGTCGTCCAGATGTGCTCTACAGTGGGTAGCACTGTCACCAACGCCAATATGAGAGAGCAGATCCGCAGCTGTACATTACATCGAAGACTGGCATGTTTCAATTGTGATCAAGTTTAAGCCTTCGCTGTGCAGACGTTCTCAGTCTGTCGTTTTTTTCTAAATCCAGCCAGGAAAAGTCAGCGTGTTTGACAATTTTACTGTCAACCTGGGGCAAAGGCTGAGTTTTCAACTCGATTGTGTCACAGAGCCGTTTATTTAACAGTCAGCTGCTTCAATTTCAAATAAATTTCCCAACTGAACCTGATGGTCAGGGTTAACGTGTACAGCTGTTTGTAATGCGCTGCGCGGTAGTGACCTCTACTGGTTTGATCTCACATTACATCTGGTGAAAAGATTCAGTGCCCAAATAAAAGACTGAAAACTATATTTTAATGTATTTGCAAAATATATCATGGATAATCACTCGTATGTACAGCTGCATATATTACATATACTGTGGTCCAGAAAGTCTTAGAACTATACATCAGTTTGAAAATGGAATGTGTTGAGCAGTAATTGTAAAGCCATTAAAGCAGGCCCCAGTTTAAAAACTTTAGAATGTCCAGTGCATGTTCAGCCTCAGTTATGATTGTCTTTGCAGTCGGTTGATCCGTAGCCTCTGTTCGATGGTCCTTTTGTTCTACTTCTTGTCCATTTTAACAGCCAGAGGCCCAGTGTGTCCACTCACAGTGTGTGTCAGGAGCTCAGCACTACAGCTTCATTGTCAAACTCTGCACTTCCAACTGAAAAAGACAAACCACTTAGTAACAACAGCACAAACCAGGAGCCAGACCCGACTATTCTTTAGCGGCATTCCCATTGACCTGCAGGATGGTCCCTTTACTTCTCTCCTGGCTCAGTTCTTCTTTCAGTTCTTTAATATCTTGCCTGTATGGGAAAAAAACAAATAAAAAATGCATAATTGTGTAGTCTGTGACCATGTAGGTCCAGTATAGCATCTTTATTTACATGAATAATTAAGAACTAAGCTTGAGAGGCTGTTGTCTTATTAAAAAGAGAACTCACTCATGTTGCCTCTGTAGCAGCTCCAGAGCCATTCTCAGCTCTTTAATTTCAGCCTGCAGATTTTCCAGACTGATTTCTTCTTTCTGGATCACTGGCCTGCCGTCCACGACCACTTTAGGCGCCGGAGGTCGAGAGGGTGGTGGCGTCTTTGGTTGGTCCGGTTTCGCAGGAGATGGCAGTAGGTTCTCTGAAGTCTGTGCATCGCAGTGGAGAAAATGTAGACCATTCATCACTAGTTTATGGGAACGACACAATTGTGCTCCAGTCATGTGACGGACCTTTGGCAAAGCGGGAAATCTGTCTGTCTGGACCTTGGGTGCTGATTCTGGTTCATTCTGGTCAATGCCCTGGGGTGAACAGAATGGCCCAAAATAAATTCAATCTTTAAACAAACACACTCATTTACTTAACATTTCCATTTATAAACATGGGAAAATGCCTGGTTTTCTTAACCTAATACACCTCTTTTAGTAATTACAATAACTTAAATCTAAAAACAGAACCTGTTCTTCAAAAACCTGTTCTTCGTGGTACTACAGCGCCTCCCAGTGGTGAGAAGATGCCATTGCATAACCGAAGGTCGTCTGACGTCATGCACGTCAAATAATTAGGTGGCATGCTTAAAAACGTTAAATCCTGACAACCTCTAAATGATACCAAATAAAAGGCAAACATGGGTTAATGGAGGGTGAGTTACTCTTAGAAATATTTCTATGAAAGCCCAGAGAGGGGGCCATAAATTGTTACTGCTGTTACATGGGTGTAACCAGGGTTTTCAAATAGACCTTATGGCTGTACTCTGTCCAGTCTATCTGAGATTTCAGGAATGTCTTTGTTAATGATTTCCCCTGCATGACAACTGGACCTTGAGAGCAGCAGTAGGTATAAAACTCTATATAAAACCAAAATAATGGCTGTCTCTCAGTGTGACCATTCCTCCTGTGTGATCTTTAATTATGGTTAAAAATTAAAATTTAAAAAAAAAACATGGGAAAATGTCACTGCGTTTACACTGTCAAACACACACCAAGTGCCAGGTGGGAAATTTGAGACTCGAGTATCCGAACCTAAAGCAGTTGCCTGGCAAACCCATGTTGCAAATGTCATGGACAGAATTTGGGTAGGAAAAACAAACCTAAGAAATAATTCACTTACCTGGGTGGCCGTTATCAAGCCTGACGGTGGTCTCCTCTGGGGGGGTTTGGCTCGGTTTGCTGTGGGGTGAGTTAGCTTTTCAGTCTCCAAAACCACGCCATCGAATCTGTCCGTTTCCTTCACCTCTGGAGCCACATCATCGCTGGCTCTAATGAAAATAAGAGGACACACATCCTGGTATAGTTGTGTATTTTTGACAGTTAAAAGTCTTTCTTCTTCTCTAAAGATGCGTGAATGTGGCTTCCGGTTTCCTTTTCTCTGAGATGGGTGCAGGTGCAGCACCTGGCAGCTGTGCTTTGCAGAAGTTCAGCATCCTGATACGTCTCTCACCATCAGTACACAGCAGGGATCCAGCTTCACGCCACTTACTTTTAACATCCAAATCAGACTGTAATGTGCCGATAAATGAGACTGAAACACCCGAGCTGATGCACGTGGAAGCAAATTTGAGATAATCCCTGTTCTTACTGGGTTGTTTTTCCCCCTGAGTGAGTCAGTCCGTGCGGTTTGCGCAGGAAACAGGAAATGGGTTCCAGTCTTACTCATGACACATTTCCACTGAGTTGCTAAAGGTCAAATGTCCTGGTATTTGTATTTTAAGGGCAATATGGCAGCTTGTGCTAGCAGGTAAAGAGCGTCAGACACCGACACTTTTTACCCGAGGTTAAAACAATCAATGTGACAAATACAAGACAGCTATACTCACTTGGGTAAAACCTTGTTGGGTTTGTCCTTGACTGGAGGAGGACTGGGTTTGGTGATGAATGGCAGCTTTATTTTAGCTGGAGGGTTGCTTCTCAGGTCCTTCGCTTCCGGCTTATTGTCTGTAAATCAGTTTTCACACTCATATACTGTCATCCAGTGCAGCGTGTCAGGGTCAAACCAAGCAAATCTCAGGTTTACCTTTCACTTTTGCAGGACTTCCGTTCTCCGGCTCTGATGCCTCTGTTTTCGCTGAAAAATCAACACTAAATGTTGTTTTGGCATATAAACAACATGGATTCATTAGAGAATACAGAACTGATCCAGTATAATTATTACCTGGAAATGACACCAAAAAGGTTTATAATGTCCTTCGAAATTTAAATGTGGCTGGTTTGATCATTAAGGAACGGCTTGTGGAGAAATGAAACCTAAAATATGACCTCTGATGATACAGGTCAGACATGCTGGTGTGACTTTAACACAGCTAACAAGCAGCCACATGGGAATGTATAGTTGCACACGTCACCATACAAGATCAGGTCGCAGCTGCATCCAAAAGTGCTTCACTAATGGTTCCACAGGGTTTTAACAAGTTTCTCAGGGAGCGGCGCAACCACTGATTTCAGGACTTTTGGACGCTGACATCAGACATCTAATTCGCTCTATCTCACTTGGTCAAAATAAATAAAGCAGTTATTCTGGTCACAGCTGCTACATAAATGCAGGCACAAATCACAGCCTAGAAGAAGAACAGCAACCGGTGATGAAGAAGAACTGTTCGCCTACCTCGCATCCTCAAAATATTGTGCAACATTTCCCCCCCCGGAGCGAATCCTCCACCCAGCGATAGTCGCTCAAGTGTTGCTTCTTGTTCTGGTTGTTCAAATCTTTGTGTCAGCGCTCACATCCACCCCTCCTACCCCCGGGTTTCCTCCAAGACTCCTGAAGTGAGTCACATGACCAGTGCCACCATCCCCCATCACAGGCGGAGATTTCCTGTGAATTGTTATGTCTGATACCACACAAGGGGGGGTGGGGGGTGTTGTACCGACTGTAAGGTACCACAGTCGCTTTATATTTACACCAGCTTTTTTTATTTTTTAAAGAATTCAACTAATATTTGAATTTTCCATTGCAGACATGATAATTTGAGTAAGCCACTTCCTGCTCTGGCTTCTCAAAGATGAGACCTCTTCTGCACGTGTTTGTGTTCCAGCTCAGAAGGATTCTGCCTTGATCTGCCTCTTTAATTTCATGGGAACTTTGCAGAGGAGACACCGCGTTGACAAGCCCCCCAAAGTAAAACAAGCATTCAAGCGATTGACATCTCTAACACATTAAACCCACTGGAACAGCAAACAAAGTCACAACTTCTCAGAACTGTCATGTGGCCCTTTCATTCGGCTCTCAAGGGAGATCAAAGGGAACCAAATGCGACCTTATTACGCAACTGAAAAGCTACTTTTAGGTATGTGTCAAACATTTGTCACAAGGCGTCAAAATACAAAAGTGTGTAAAAAGAATGTCTTCTAGGCTCTGTAGGAATCCATTAACTACTGAAGTAGTGATGGGTTTCAGAAATCCTGTTGGTGCCCAGGTCCACAGCGAGGACACGGCCGACGCATCTTAGGCTAATTTAGCGCAGCGTTTGCAGCGTAGTGCTCGCTTACCGGGGGGCTTGTGTTGAGCGCTGCGTTCAGGCAGTTGGGTTGAGGATCCAGCCTAGAGAAGGAGAAGCAGAAACCTTTGGGCAACCTCACTCCTCAATGTAAACCTTGACGAATTCTAAAAAATTCACTGCATCCATGACATTAAATGTTTGCTTGTCGCTCCAATTAACTTCAAAATAGCACAATTCCAAAAAGCATTACTGTAAAACATGTCCACGACTTCATGGCAGAACAGTTTTCAAACGCGTGGTACGGAGCAGGTCCAGCACGGGAACGACAGTCGGGCTAAAGTGGATTTCACTGGACTCACTTGCAGAATGTCCTTCGGCGGAATCACCATGACAAAGTTATCGGGAAAGAAGCCGCGGCGTCCGTTTAGCTCTCCCTCCCACCAGCCTTCATCTTCTGTTTCCTTCACAGTCAGAATAAACAGTCACAACAGTCTTTTGGGACGACGGGAGGTTAACAGATGGTCAGGGAAGATGCATGAGTCACGCTTTTATCCTTTTTATTTGAGAGATTTGGGAATTTCTGTTGATTTCTCCACCTGATTTGAGGAGCCACCACATTTGGGTGATATAAATAAGCACATTATGTAATCTGACACATGATTTCTGACAGTGGCTCAACTGGTTTGACTGGATAAACATAAAAGAGAAGAAAATGCAGTCGGAGGAGTCCATCAGGGAAGTCACAGAAGAGTGTCAACAAGCATTTCCGAACCTTATTCAGTATCACTATGACGTCGCCTTTCTTCAACTGCAGCTCATCCTCCGTTTTAGCCTGGTAGTCAAACAGGACCTGGCAACATTCTGTCACTGGAGAGACGAGGACATAAGTTCAGTTGACACCAGTCCAGATCTAAACAGGAAGCGGGTGTGAGGAATAACATGACTGAGAGGACAGATCTTATCAGCCTTTACAGGTGTCACATGACTGCCTGAAATTAGTTAGAATATATTTGGAGGTGCGGTGCTGTAAACCTGGAGCCATCACAGAGGCCACATATGACCCCATTCATGAAGAATTCAGCTCATAAGAACCACCTGTGACGTGTCTGAACACAAATAAACCCGTCCCGTGACTTCAGAAACGGCCCGGGTCGAGCAGGAAGGTGGGAACTTACTGGGTTTGCTTTTGTTCCTCACGCTTGCCTTTTGAGACATCTTCATGCCAGACATGAGAAAAAAGAAAACAAACAAGGCGATTACGACAACATACAGCTGAATCAGCAAAGCGTGTCTCCGTCCTACCTCCCGGCTGAAAACATTAGCGAGTTTGGGTCTGCTTTTGCCATCGTTGCTTTTGTCCTCTGCGAAACAGAACAATTAGCGACATTTGCACCCGAACAAGAGCGACGGCTCAAATCCTCTCGGCCAACCTTTTGGCGCCACAAATATCTCTTTGACAAAATTGGAAGGGAACGCTCCCACTTTGCCGTCTTTCACGCCCATCCACCATCCATCTTCGATCTGTGGAGAAAACCCAAAACGCGCTCAAAAAGAACAACCCGTCCTCCAATCCAACCAATGGACTTGAGGGCCTTGAGCCTCTACCTCTCTGATGATCTCTATGATTTCCCCAACGTTCAGCTGCAGCTCGTCGGGGTTCACGGGGTTGTAGGTAAACGTCACCTCACATTTCCTCGTTTGTGGCATTTTTTTTACTGCAAACACAGAAGCCGCCGGGAGTGTGGCGGTGAATAGGTGTGGGACGCGTCCGGCTTGCCGCACTTTCCCCTTCACGCCACATTTGACCTACCAGTTTTTCTAAGGCTTCGCGGTTCCCTCTTGCTGTCTCCCATTAAGTAAACTGGTATCTCCTGTGATTCGAAGACAAAGCACGCTGTGTTTTAACAACCAGAGGGAGCGTAAAACTACGCGCTGGTTGTTCACCAACCTTGACAAAGTTGGAAGGGAAAAGGCCCCTTTTTCCATTCAGTTCACCCAGCAGCCATCCCTCCTCGCTGCCCTTGGTGACGTTTTTCACCACATCCCCCATCTTCACCGTGAGCTCGTCGCTCATGGTCCCTTCAAAGTCGATCAGGACCAGCACCTCTGCAGCGCAGCCATAAATGGGGCAGAAAATCACATTCCTTTTAACAGTGTTGCTCTGGCCGTTTGTGTTATTTGCCCTGACATTTCTAAACCGAGCCAAGTTCAGGGATCTGCAGGGATTCTATATTTTGGAGATGAATTACTTTTTTTGTAGCGTGAGAGAGAGAAATATCAGAGCACCAATTTTCAGCCCCGATGTACAGTAAAAACTGCCTACAAACCAGAAATAAAGCTTGTTATTTTGCACTATTCCCACATACCATGGCAATGGAGCTGTCTCTGGACAGGCATCACAGATTCACAGCCACTCAGTCTATGACTTTAGCCTTCTTAATGTCGTAAGAGAGATAAAGGACTCACCCATCATCGTTTCTGTTTTCTCCTCAATATGTGAGTGTTTAATTGCGCTTTAATCCACCAAAAACACCGGAAGGAAAGCAGAACTGAAATACCGTGGCGGCGTTAGCTTGCCACAGTCCTTCCTTCTGTCAAACATTAACATTGAGCAACTGTTCTCCAAGGCTAGTCATGACAAGTCAAGTTGTCATGAGGAGGATGGCTCTCTCTCTCTCTCTCTCTCTCTCTCTCTCTCTCTCTCTCTCTCTCTCTCACACACACACACACACACACACACACACACACACACACACACACACACACACACAGACATAGACAGATAAAGACAGAGAGAGAGAGCAAGAGAAAAAGAGAGGGAGAGAGTGACTCAGAAGGAGGGTACAGGAGACAAAAGAACAAGTAAGACTGGTTTACAGCAAATGAACAAAGTTCAAATTGGCTCAAGGCTACAGTGGATTATTGTCTATTTTCAGTTTAGTCCACACATACACACGCACACAACACACACACATGGCGAAATAGGTCATCACAGTTCCATTATAACATTATTGGTAGGTTGTAATGATACTCTGAAACTCCGGACTCTTTAAAGAGTGCTGCTATGTTTTCAAAACATGGTAAAATGATGATGTACAATGATTAAAATCACTTATATGATACATACTGGAGGAATAAAATGTAGGTAACTAGAGCAATAAAAGTCTGTAACAATAAAAATTGTCTCTAGGAGAGGAGAGGAGAGGAGAGGAGAGGAGAGGAGAGGAGAGGAGAGGAGAGGAGAGGAGAGGAGAGGAGAGGAGAGGAGAGGAGAGGAGAGGAAACCATGACCCAGTGGGGTGACAGAGGCCTGTCAGCTGATCATGTTTCTGGACCCCGGCAGCCTCGGCCTATAACAGCATAACTAAGATGTGACCTAACGATTAGACGACCCCCTAAGTATGATAATTTGTCTGTCTATGATAATAACTGGAACTACAGATTTTGTAACAATAAGCTTTTTCAAAGAGGAAGGTTTTAAGTCTGATCTTAAAAGGAGCGATGGAGTCAGCCTCCCGTACCTGGACAGGGAGCTGGTTCCATAGCAGGGGGCCTGGTAGCTAAATGCTCGGCCCCCCCATTCTACCTCTAGAGAGATAGCTATAGCTGATGTGCCCAAATGTGCTCAGGGTTCCTCTGAATGCTTGGGTGGTTTTTTAGGAGCGGTTGTGCAGAAGGCTATCCAAGAGAATGCTGCAAGAACACGTTCTAACCTCAGCAATTCTCGCAAAATACCTGCGCAGTCGCACCTTACAAACGTGTGTATTACATTGTCGCTAGTAAATGAGGGTGTCATTTGCATCAAACCATTGAAAACGCATCAACACGATTGTCCTTTTGTTTTAATTTACAGTCAGAATCAAATGGGAAACAACCCCTGTTTAAAATGCAGCTCTGAAGAAGCAGTGAATTCAGCTCCATCTGTATTCCAGTATCATACAAACATGAGCAGTAGATGTACGGAACAGCCAGTTGGAGAAGGATTACAGCAAAGATGTCGAATACCAAAACACAAAACAGTGTCTGTAAAACACGTTTTCTGTCCCTGATTCCTACCAACTGGGAAACAGACCATATGCACGTCATTTACAAAATGATCTAAAACTAAAGCAGGACTTAAAAAAGCAAATAAAAAACCAGTAAATCATCTACAGCATCACAGAGAAATCCAAAAAACCCGCCCAGGTACCAGAGAGAAACCGCTTGAGTCCAGAGGACGACACAATTTGAGTATTTTATTGATATGTGGTAATCAATGTGGTAATCAGTAAATTAGGAGGATAAGTGATTTATCTTTGGTAACCGCGTCTCCATCTTAGATCGATTTAATCTTTTTTTGATGACAAAAAGATCTGAGAACAAAGGCTTCCACCCTCCTCACAGTTTGGTCCCGTTGTGAAATCAGGGTTATCTGAGAGTTGAAAAGGTTAAATGACTCGCACTGTTGAGCGGTAAACTCCGCTAAACAACCTTATTCCTGTTAAAAACCTACAGTAGTTGTGTAAGAGCATGAGCGCGTTATATACATACAGTACATTATAATAAAATCCTGTCTGCTGCTTTGGTTTCAGATATTATTATAACACACAAGCTCATCCATCCTGCTTTCCAACGTTCTATTGCCTTGTTATTACAGTTACATGTAAGCTCTTATATAATATGAAAGTGGTATATCACCACCCTTAAACACCACCAAATGATGCAAAGAAAGAGAATAAAGCAAAAAAATAGGACATCAATGTGAAACTATCTGGCAAACAGCAGTTCTGAACCAGTGCTTCCACTCGGTTTTCCTTGAAACCTTTGATATTGAATATTCCGCATTGACGTTGGAGCATCATCTCGCCCGAGCGCTCTAAAATCGTATAGATGGTGCTGGGGGCCACGCCCCCCACGCCAGCTCGGGGGTCAAGGCCTTTGCCTGGACTGAACTTTGCGACGGCGTGAAGCTCTCAGCGCCGCCGCTCAGCTGCGCTCGCCCGCCGACTCTCTTTCGTTTCTGTGGTCCTGTTGCGTCTCCCTCTCTCGCTCAGCCCGGTCCTCAACGTTGATCCCAAACTTCTTGTGGGCCCATTTGGGGCTGTTAGCGCTGGGGCCGCTCGTGGCCTTGCGTATGATGAAGCGCGCTCTTCCACGCGAGGAGTCGCCCCGTCCTCGGTTTTCTGTGCATTTAAGGTCAACCTCCCCGTCTCGGTCGTCGTGCTGTCAAGTGGAAAATTGTGTTACGGACCAGCGCGATGACTTAATTTCAGTACAGGGAAAAGTTGGGAAGCGAAGAATTCGGCCATACCAAGTAGTATTTTCTGCTCTTAGGCGTGAACTCTGGGTCCCACTCATCCTTGTTGGGGTGTGCTGCCAGGTTGTTGCTATGTGAAGCGTTGCCCTGGAAACTGCCTCTGTTCCAACCCCTTCCTCGGATTCGAACTTGCTATGATACGATCCAGGAAGAAATGAAAAAGCTTAATTAACAACTTGATTCCGCGCCTTTCTTAAACCTGTTCCAGATCAACTAAAAAGGAGTTTGCAGAACTCACAAATCCCCCCTGTGGCCTCATGATTGCAACTGATCCCGGTGACTCGATTTCGCCCGCTCGGCCCGGGTTTAGACTTTTCTCTTTATTCCTCTCAAAGGGTAATTCATCTCTTTGGGACTCGGAGGAGGAGGAAGAGGAGGAGGAAGAGCTTGAGCGGGAACGCCTCTTCTTACTTTTCCTAAAACCAGGATGCAAATGTTCAGGCCATTATGCAAATTACATCATTGGCAGCTGAGGGAAGGTGGGCGTACTTTGAACTCTTGTGGCCTTCGGAGAACTTGTCCACTGGCGTCTCTCTGCCACAATCTTTCGTGTCTCTTTCTCGATTTTGATGTTTTTCTTGGGTACAATATTTTTTGCGGCGCTCAATATCCAGACGGAGATCCATGGGATCGCTCTTCAGTTTTTCCCCGCCGTCCTAGTCAAATCCAAAAGAGGAAACACAACATTGACGGACTAAATACAGATATCCAAACCAACACCGAACAAAATTACGTTATAAATTAGATTATTTTTTTTTATCCCCAGTTCAGTTAAAGGGCCACACCAGTAGTTTTGCTGAAGACTGTCTAAAATTCTCCAAAGCATACATTTTCAATTTCCAGTCAACATTTAAATGTTAAAAAATTAATAAATTTAAAAAGTAATGGGGCAACCTCGCAGAAACAGCTCAAAGCACCCTGAGCCTGCGAGGAAGGAGCGCTCCTCTCTTCCTTCTCTTGTTTTCACTGATTCCTTCCCGGAGCGCTTCCACTGACAGCAATGTTAAACCAATCCCAGGGCCTCGGACGCGCGTTTCAACACGCCAAACCCAAACAACGTCAGACGGTGAACATCAGAGCCTGAGTGAGAACCTCTGGAATGAGGTGGTATGCTTTGGGGAACAGCATAAGCTACAGTTTGACTGAGCAAAACTACTGTTATGGTTCTTTAACAGCAGAACTGTAAGGTTCATGCACATCCAAGTTTGGATGATATCTATTTTTAGCATTTGTGCCTGGTGATTGCTGCCCTGCTGTGTCCATGCAGCATTAACAGAAATCAAAGAAGCACAGGTGCAACATTGCTTGCTGATGGTTATTTCCTGTCCTTAGTTTTTTCAGGAATACTTACAAAGACAACAGCTTAGAATCCTTTGGCACAGTGGCTTCCGTGTCTGAACTCATATGACTCAATAGTCTTGACCGGATCACATTCTAACCATGTGGGGGCAGTATAGAGCAAAGTCAAAATGCCTTGCTTTGCTTTTTCACTTCTTAGACATTTTGAACCTCTCTTCAAGGAAAGCCAGAGGCTTTAAACAAAATGCAGTCTAAAGGCCTCTGGTTTGGTCACTCATGTGCTTCCAACAAACTTCATACAGCGGAACGTTCAGTCACCTTGTACGGGTCATCCTCTGAGCTTTTCACCGCCTCAAAAAGTTGCGAGTGTTTCTTAAAAGCTCTGGGTGAAACGTCAATTCTCCTGTGGCAGAGAAACAGAGTTAGGCTAAACACACACACGGTACAGAAGTGGCTCAGCAGAGGCCAAACAAGACAGGAGGAGAAGAAAACCTGGTGAGAAAACAAGCCTGACCTCCAGGCTTGGGGGGAAGTGGGCTACCTGTGAATCTCTGGGCTTTTTCTGGGCTTCATTATTTCCTTCTCTGCAGCTCTTCTGTGGTACATGGTGAAACGCTCATTTAGGGTCATCTCGCACGGTGGGAAGTGCTGAGCTGTGCAGGAAGAGGTAAACACAGCTGTTGTCAGCCTCGGTCACCTGTCACCAAGCGTGTCGCCGCACTAAAAGTGACCCCCTCACGAGAGCCTCTGCATAAAGTCCGCGGCGCTTTTACAGAAACCCGCCTCGTCTTAAAAGTTCTGCAGCTTTAAATGCAAAGACTCACCTTTAATATGGTGAACAATGGCGACGATGTGCTGAGCGAACAGTTCCGATGGACACCTCTGTAACTGAGCGTTCGGAATGTGCTGGAAGATGGCGCGGAACTCCTGATCCTTCCTTGAGGACTGCACGAGGCACTGAGACAGCTGCCGTTCCTCGGCTAAGACGGTGGGAACGGGAACAGCTAGAAATGACAAAGGGAGCATCGCTTTGAGTTCAAATGAAGCCTCATTCATTGACGGCGGCGTTAAAGTGCAGCTTTGGGGACTCACCCAAATAGACTTTCTCTGAGAAAGTCCGCCCGGACGTTTATTTTCGCTTCCGATGTTCTCGGGAACGAGAAAGGCGAGTCTTCTGTCTTAATTGTGAACAGCTCTCTTTCAAGATTCCTCCTCCGTGGAGAAGGAGACAGGATGGAGGAAGACGGCGCCATCTTCCTGGCTTTGAGATCAACGTCGGCAGACATGCCGTCAAATTTGCCCACCGCCTCTCTCTCCCTGAGGGCAGCAGCCAGGCCGGCCATTTTCTCCTGCTTCTGACTGAGATACAGGTCCTCAGTCATGGCGTCGCTGTTGGCCGCCTGCGAATAGGCAACATATGGCCTTTTGCTGAACAGATCCCGGGCCGACCGAGCGGCCTGGCTTTTGACCTTCGAGAAGTCGTCATTGTGAAAAAACCTTGGCTCCTCGCTGTCTTCCCCATCGGGGGACAGAAAAGGAGAAGCTTTCAGAATGCTCTTCATAGAAAAGCTGCCATCGGCGGCCCTGTTGTACTGCTCTGGCGCTGAGTCAGAGACAATGGTCGATGGTTTGCCGTTTACTTTTTCTTGCTCCATATTGACTTCCTTGGTTTCGGTGTCATTGCCATTTTCCAAAGCTTTGGCTTTTTTGTTTTGTTCCTCCAGAAACCTAAACAGTGACAGAGAGAGGGAGAGCTTCATATCTGGCTGTGCAAAAGCATCACTTAGCATTTTCTGTGTTAACACAACAGAGGCGACATTTCTAAAAATAAACAAAGGCAAAGCTGTCAGTTCATTTTAGCTGGGAAACAGTCTGGGAAACAGTCTTACTTTCCAAAGGCGATGGAGATTGCATTTTTATCTCCCTCCAGATAGTCCTCATTGGAGAAGAAGCTGGAAAGCACTGAATTCAGGCATTCTTGAGAGGCTTTTTTGGTTGCGAATGAACTGCATGCCGCCTCACATGAGGGGCCGCCATTGCTAATGGCGTTTGTCATTTTAGTGGGGGTATTTGACGCGGCGTTATGCGGGGCGTTTTGACCGGCGCCAGCAGCAGAGCTCGCCAGAGGGCTCATCTGGTTCTGGCCGCTGCTGCAGTTTGTCGTGGTCTGCCAGCTCCCCTCTGTTTTCCCACCACTACCATCTTCTTTTGCATCTCCTGCCAAACCGACCACAAGTGCCTCCGTCTCTCCATCCCCCCCCCCTTCCTTCTGGACCACCTTGGAAGCCAACGATTTCTCCTTCACATCTTTGGAGTTTTGGCTAATCGGCAGGCAGTTTTGCCTGAATTTGGGGGAGGAGTTGTGGGAGGAGGACGAAGAATGCCTCGAGTGCCTGGACAGCGGCGTGGGGGATCGATCAGAGTGGTGAGAGGCATCACGAGGGGGGCTTCTTGAGCTGCTCTGGTAATTCTGAGGTCGTCCTTGTGAGTAGTTCTGCTGCTGCTGCTGTTGCTGCTGCTGGTGGTGGTGGTACTGCTGCTGCTTTTTTTGAGGGTTCTGCTTGTAATTCTTCCAGTTGGGTCGGAAGTTATGATTGTTGTAGCCGCCGCCCCCGCGCTGGTAGTGTCCGCGAGGAAAAAAGCCGCGTCCTCGGCCCCTGAAATTGAATGGCCTCCGCCCGCCGCGGATATAGCCCCTGTAGTTGCGACTGTTTTGATAGCTTCTTTGATAGTTCTTCTCCCTGTTGTTAGGGGGAGAATGAGATCTTGACCGTGACCTTGACCGTGTCCGAGACCTGGAGCTGTCAACAAAAACAGAAACACCTTGGTATTATCATTTCAATTTGTTGGTGATATGGTTATGTTATATTCTGGCATCACTGGAGCAGAAACTCTGTATTTGAACATTTATGCAGTACTAAATATGTAATCTTGGATTAAAAATACAATGAAATAATGGCTAAAGTGCAGCATGCGAGTGTGGCCAAACCCTAATTCGCTATTGTGCAGGAGTTGATGGCAAACCACTGCAGAGGAGCAATTGTTGGGGAAAAAAAAAAAACAAAGAGCGGAGGCGCTGAGCCAAACTGTAGGTTCACATAAGTCCACATGGCGGCTCTGTTGCACTTTTCTAAAAATAATCTGGAGCGCTCCAGCTTGATCCTGCAAAGGCTGGAAAATCGGAGCCATGAAACAGCATGCTCTCTTCTTTGAATCCTGGATTTCGTATCCGAAACAGATTCTTCTTCAAGCCAAGCCACATGAAAAGACATCATCCAAAACTTCCCACAGAAGTAGCTTTATCAGTCTTCCCATTTTGAACATGTGACAGCCCAGTCCAGACATGCTTTTAGCGTCTGCAAGATTTTTCTCCCCCTGATACACGACCCTAAAAGTGTCACTAAACATCAATCAGAAGGACAAAGTTATTTCTGAATCCTAAATGTACCACATAGTCATGCAGCTTTGAAAGTTATGCTAAAAAGAAAAAAAAGCACAAATATAATGGCTCAATAAGTTCCTCGGTGTTATCTTAACAGCAACTGTAACTAAAATAATGTACAGACATGATATAGAAAAAAAATCTGAAACTCACCAGTTGTGTTTTTTCATTGGAATACAAAGTGAAGAAGGCAGCGCTCTGAGCTGCACTGCACACTCACAACACAAGCTAGCACTACTACATCTCGTCTGCCTTGCTCTGCTGGAACACAGTCACATGGACCATTGGAAGTAGGTGGGGATCAACTGGAATACTCTGACTGTGTGGTTGCCCACCACATGGGCTGTTCTACCAGTTTCAGCTTCATAAAGTAAATCCTTTATACTTCAACTGTTTCAGGCTGCAAAAGATGGCAACAGTGAGAGGGAAGTCACGTTAAACTATAAAGTGAACGCTTCAGCTCAGCACATTGCTGGGCGGTGTTGCTCTCTGACCCCCTCGTATGACCCTTACAGCCCCCGAATGTCTCCTCTACTCGTGCAAATCTTAATGCATGTTGTGTCGCTTCCAGGAAAGCTGCTGGGATTTTATTGCCATGCCACAGCCAATCTGCCAGTAAAGGCATTAGAGGGAGGTTTTGCTTCCAAACGCACCCCATAATCACATGATAAAACTACAATGAAGGCAGTATGAGCAAAGCGGGGGGAAAGCGTCCGTGCCGCAGAGATGGGATACTACGAAAATGTTTTCCCAGGTTGGGAAAACTCTAGGTTAAGTTCTTGAAATTAACATTTGAACTCTTTTGCAAACATTAATTTCCTGTGGATGCAGAAGCCAAATTCTGTGTATAAATACATGCTAAATCAATGAAAAGGTAACTCCTTCTCTCAGTTCACACACAACCAGACACCCATATGTGTGTGTGTGTGTATATATAGCATATTTCAGTTGCCTAATTTATGGTCAGTCCTTTAAGAATGATGATGAGTGTGCAGTCAACCAGCATGTCGCCGGCTGCACCTGCTGCTAGTTTCTCTTTTCATGACAAGAGACTTTGTTTTGTCTCAGTCAGCATGAGGTCAGATGTGTCCCCACGTGGGACGAGGGCAGATCAAATCCCAATGCTCTCATCTGGGAACGTCTCCTGAACATACAAGCACACTGCTGCCAGCTCAATGTTTGGGAGGGGCGACAGACGCTACCTGTAACGGCGCTTCCTGGACCGGGACCTCGAGCTACTTCTGGAGCGGGAGGTAAAACGGGACCTGGACCTGGACCTGGAGCGGCTCCGAGACCTCGAGGCAGAGTTGGACCTGGGCATGATGGAAACCTGCACCCCTGAAACCACCAGAAAGCAGTTGGATCTCGGAAAACAGAATAAAGCAAAAAATAACAACAATTTAAAAGCTAACTTTTGAATGCACAGGCCTCACAGCATCGGTGTCAACAGGAAGTCAAGCAAATTCAAGAGTAAGAAAGACAATATTCAACAGAGATGAGCCATCTGAGATGCGTTTCCAGAGTTGCTGTAATGCAAATGCTGAGTGAGGAAACACAACAGCTGCGAAAACAGCCCACAATCTGGTGAAGTGTAAGACATCTGAACAGAGCCGGGCTTATTTAGACACTGCTCATCTGCATAAAGGGCCGACTCAGCGCTTCAACCATCCGAGACAAAATACAATTATGACAGTCAAGAATTGTCAAATGGACAATAAAAAATCAGCAAAAACAACATCCATGTCCCCGATATGGGTTCCTTCAATAATGAAGGTAATACAGAAGTTTAACCAAACTGAGATGATCGCATATGTAGGTAACGTTATATGTTACACACACCAATCCACAATCTCGAGATCATCGTTACAAGACTGAAGAGTTGAGGTTAAATACGCTGATACCTGTGCAAATTTAAACAAATAAATACTTGTAACTTGGGTCCTAGTTCAGTCCTTCCTGGATTCTCTGTAAATGAGTTGTGTGTGTGTGTGTGTGTGTGTGTGTGTCTGTGGTGAGGCCAGCCGTGGAGAGAAGCGCACGCTTGGTGCACTTTGACTCAAGTGCACCTGTATTTTTCTGTCTTCTCCTCTCCCGTGCGTCCCCAACGCGCCCCCCGGCGCTGCGGTACAATTCTATTGTAGGAGCATCTATTTCTCTCCGAGGAGCGGGCAGCATTAGCTGTGACACGCGATCCTGCGGGCGCAGCAAATGCCAGGGATCAGACAAATGATGAGAGCCATCTTCAGGGACTTTGCAAAGAAGAAACTGAAGACAGGTCAGGAATTTCCAAAGCAACACACGGGTGTCACATGGTGGTCCCGGAGTGAGTCTGTTCGACCGCTTTGAAGCGTACTGAAATGGATCTTTCCCCACCTACTCCCCAGGCTCTCTGATCCTCTTTCTTCTCCTCAGCCTTGACAGATTGTTGTTTTTGGCTCCCTGGAACACGTTTCCTGACGTTCTGTTTACTGGCGTGTCATAACTGGCCCTCAGACGTGCACCTTTCTATGATGTATAGCTCTGATCTGAAGTCATCTTCCTGGGGTTTTATTTTCTCTGGTGAAGGTCTGTTGTGTGGCATCCTGCTTTAGATGGCACTTCTGTGTTTCACACCTTTGCATACGGTTAAGAATAGCCCCCCTGAAACTTTTGAGTGCTAAATGAAACTTTTATGTAAAGTATCCTTCGCAGGCTGCCTTCGGAACCATCACGTTACCGGCTCCGTCATGCTTGATTCTGGCTGCGCCTGCTGCGTTGACGGACGGATCGAACGGTGGAATCGGCCCGGATTGATAAGCAGCTGCAGCTGTCGGCTCCGCATGGTCGACAGCCTAGTCGCCGAGATTTCAGCCTGTTTACAAGTCTGCGGCATGCCCAGTCTGCCCCCCCCCCCCACGCATCAACGCAGCCACTGACATACATGTATGCAAATACAACGTGCGCAGATCCTATACTGCATCTGTGAATTCTCAGTTGACACATTTTCTCCTCTGAAATGACCTCACTGCAGCTGCTAATGGGACTTAATTAAGTCCTGCATGGCATGATGCTACAGCATTTACTCTTTCTTCCTCTCTCACCCAGAATTTGATCAGCTCAACACTGTCGATGAGCGTTGTCAGGCATCCAGGTCCAAGAGGAGTCTGCACTTCCTTTGGTTCGTTCAAAGTCGTTTCACCTCAGTTCTGAACTGGTGAAGCCTTTTGGATTTGAGGGGAAACGTCTTTGGGGAAAAAAAAATAAAGGAAGTCCAGTTGTCCAGTTTTCAACACTGTACGTCAATTTACAGGCAAACAGGGGAAGAAAATCCAAATAAAACTATACTGATGGTAAAAAGATGACCTCATCTTTATATAAAAAAAAGATGCAATGGCATAGTAGAATGGAAATAAACTGAAAACAGCACTTATAAATAGCAGAGCTGAGTCTCGGAGACACAAAATCAAGGTTCGGGTTGAGACGCCACCGTAGTGTCAGCTGGATAATCCTCCTCACCTGTTTGCCTCACGTTTACATAGCCCAGATCAACAATGGTGAAGCAACTCGATAGCTCAACGTCCCCAAGAAGAAATGCTCCACTCAATCAACGACGCTGTCATTAAGCCCGGCATGCCGCAGTGGCAGCTGGAAACACATTTGTCATTCAAGCGTGCCCCTTCCCCCGAGAGACTCACCGTTTCGAGAGACGTAACACCTGCTTTAATCCACCTCGGACCCTAAAGAAAACTCCCAACTGAGATGATTGACGGATATCAATACTGTCAGATATAACCCTTTCTGACCTTTACTGTGGGCCAACAAATACAGACAGAAGAAGATCTGAACTCCTCAATGATGATGATAATGCAGCAACCTGCTGACTTCTACGCTGCCTGAGAGGCTTCTGCTGGCTAGAAAAGGGCAGCGTGCACACCTGTGCCCTCCGCATGTTGCTCGCTGGTCTGTCATCACCAGGTCTGGCGAACGCTACCGCAAAAGACAATCTCGTCATCAGCTGAACTTCTCCATTTCCAACAGTTGGAAAGAGCATGCTAAATGAGTTCCAGTTACATTTCAGCTGTTTGAACTTTCCCGTGAACACAATTTGGTCCAGTACAATCGTCAATCAAGTTAGTTGTTTGCAGACATCAGGACTTTATTCTGTTTTCTAAAGGAGAGTCAGGCAGAAGCGACACCTTTATCGTTGTTAGCAGAGGCAACAATCCATCACTGAAGAGGATAATGATTTTAATGTGTAATTAACAAAAAAGGAACTGTCATGGTGGCGTCTCTTTGCTTACAATGGACACACCTTTACACCGTCCACTTTCAGTCCTGCTGCCACCCACTAAATCTATACAGATTGCATTTAAATAAGCATTTACACATGAAGGATACTAATTTTTACTTGATTTTTTAACGTCCGCCTCGCTCAAGGTGGACACGATCACATCAGTCTGGGAAAATGATAAAAAATCATGATGCCTTTTAATGCCAGGCAGCAAATTTGGAATAATTGAACCATTCTGATACAGGTTTTACCTGAACAGCCTACCCCAGTACAACCTTGAACTCTCAGCACATATTGTATATATATATATATTAATTTAATCCGTTCAGACAGTGGATCATTTATTTTAAATGACAATTCGCAATATTTGTATTGTACTTTGTAAACTTATGTTAGAACGTGATTCTAAACCACGAGTCTCTTAGTGCAATTAACGTTTGCTTTAGTGATTAAAACAAGCCTAAATCTTAAACATGTAAAATGTCCTATTCTCTATATTAGATTTTATTTAATGACTTTAGATAAAGTGGTTTAAAAGGACACAGGACACAGCCAGCACTCACCGTTCGGTGTCCAGTGTTGTTCCGTCACATGGAGCCGCAGAGCTGCAGAGATGAGTTCAAGCTGCTGTTTCTAGTCGATGTCGTGCGTGTGTGTGTGTGTGTGTGTGTGTGTGTATGCGCGGTCCTCATGCCAAGTGTGTGTATCCCCGTGTTGGTGTGCGCTGCTCAGAGAGAAGGGGTGTGAACGCTCCGTGAGGCGCGCAGGCTCATGTTTCCTCCCGCCTTCACCGCTTGGTGACGGGAGCGCAGCGCAATTACGCGCGCTTTGGCGTCAGCCGCTAAAATCCAGGCAATAGTGTTCTCCCGAGTGACCCCCCTTGAGAATAAAATGAATACATGATGTTGTAGCTGTTCCATTTGTTATTGCTCCTCGCTGTGTGTCAGCCTGATCCAGCAGCTCCAGCAGATAAGATGAAAGGAAATACAATTAATTACACTATTACGCTAATAAGGGTAACATTTGTTGATATAGCTGTCACATCCAGAAAGAGACCAGAGGGTAAATGCATGTTTTAAAACCATGCATTTAAGGAGACATATTCACTGGATTGTTTTGGCTAAGGCTTAAACAGCATATACATTCAAACAATGTGGACTATGCACATAAACTAAAGGAAAGCTTACATATGCAGTGGTTATATTGGTCTGTAGATGCTTTGTTTTTTTTAAGGGACAGAAAGAGTTGATGGTCCACCCTGAAAAGCTCCCTCAGTCTTTAAGTAGGTGTGAGGAACAGTTAACAAGTTCAGTACATTTGACCTGAGGGGTGACCTGAGCAGGAAGGATAATGAAGTGACTGACAGCGCAGACCTGCCGGGACTGTGGGAATGCATCCATAGGCTCCTCTTTGTCGCAATAAGTGTGTAAAAATTGTACATGTGTGGGTATATTGTATGTTTTCTAGTTGAACTGTGTAACAGTGGAAGCTTTGTTCTGTATGGGAGCCATTTCCAATTAGACTGGAGGAGAGGTTGCAAAACAGATAAAATGCTTTGGAATTTCGGCCAGAAAATGTTTAGATTACTTGCGCTCCTCTTAACGGTGCTCCAGCACATCCATCACTTCATTAAACTCGCTCCTCCGAGCAGGGATACAGTGGGAACAGTAGATAAAGGAAGATAGACGAGCTGTTATTTTTAGGACATCTTGTGCTTTGCTTGGATTGCGTTCGGTGTAAATATACTGTCCATGGATAACAGACCAGGGACTGCTGTCCAAACACAAACGGGTTGCTTTGGAATGTTGCTGTAACCAAAAAAAATAATGTCGCGTAGCCGCTGTTCATCATCCTGATAGCATAAATAAAACAATATCCAATGTACATGCATGGATCGCGTCAGAGCTGAACAGTTAATGTATTTAATGACTATATATGCCAACTCTGCTGTCACACCCTGCAAAAGTGTAATGGTTTGTTAATAATCCCCATAAATCTTCCTGTTTCCCTCCCATCTAAGGGCTTCTTTTTAAACAAAGAGCACGTTTCTCTTCACGTTCAGGCTGCCTATATTGGATGTGCAGCGAGGCGAACTTACAGTAGGCGGTGATTTGCACCTCTGACTGCTGTCACTTCAACTTCCTTCTTTTTGAAATAGTTTAACAGTTCACTGACCAAAAAGAAAATGAATGCAGTGAAGTTAATTTAGACTCCACAGAAATACCCCATTTGCATACACACAAAAACCACTTTTTTATTTATTTGGGCATCTCAAACTAACTCTCTTACTTTTCAAGTGAAACTTTTTACTTTTTATGTTGGTTTAGGTTTGTTTTCTGAGGAATACTTCATTTTGACTGCTACTTGGATGAGTCAAAAATTTCGAATAGATTTTGGTCTATAAAGTGATTCCATTTCTTTTGTTCTATACTTTAATTTCAGAGTGCAATGGCACAATAAACACAATAATTTTTAGTTTAAAAAAATGGACAAAGGGTCGTGTTCTTAAACTTTAGACCGGCAATGTATATTTACTTAGCTGTGGCACTAGTGCATCCTGGGAGATTCTACTCAAACGCTCATTTGATTAATTCAAATAGTTATTAGCAGAAAGTACACAAGTCAACTAGAGCAGGCACCCGAGAAACGGGTTGTGAGGCGGAAAGAAGGAGGCGGAGAAGGCAGGAAGTGGTCCGAAAGTTTATTTGAGGATGATACAAGACACTTCCTCGCAACTGTGGAGAAAATAAAAGCGAAACTGGCGTCTGTGAGGAAGGCAGGTAGCCAACAAGAAGCACATGAGGGAGAATAACGTGTAACGGTTTGTCTGAGGTCCTCTTAGTCTGGTCATTTTCATGAGGCTGACAGGATTTAAGACTTTTAGGAGGATTTAGGAGATCGGAAGGGACAGTTATTGATTTCTAACTTGTATCATGCAAATACGAACATACGCCAGCACTCTTTTTCCTCTAGTCATGGAAAATTCCTCACTTCAAAGGTGTGACGTTGACTCACATTGTGGGCTTTGTGTACTTGACGCTGTCTTTCACAGACAGCCCTCTGATGGTTCTTCTTTTGGCCCCTTCCCGTCCACCTCTGTGGCCTGTTCTGCTGCCCTGCATCATATCACCGCTTCGGTTTATTTTGGGAAATTCCTCTCACGCCACTTTGCCTGTCTGTTGAGATAAACGCCTTTATACTCCCCGTCCTCCCTGCCTGTTGGAGCTGTCTGTCTCCGTGGGGACGGATCTGAAATCATGGACCTTCAGTATTTGAAGTCTGCTTAATGCCCCTTAAAACTCTCAGTGTTGATGGGTCGGGGTTCTTGTCTGACAAGTTTTATTTTGAGTTTCAAACATTTGGTGTTTTGTCTCAGCCTGATTGGAAGAGAAACCTCGCCGTCAGTCTATTTCCTGTTAAAATAAGTGTGAATCATTCTGTTGACACAGTCATTCAATATGAACGCTGGTATAAACACATGGTTAGGCCCAGTTACACTCCAGCTTTTTACACAGGCCACTGAAATCCAAAGGTTAACTTTAGAGGGGAAAATGATCTGTTTTATAAACAGCTTTAAAGCTAATAAATAAATAAATAGATGTAGAAGTTGGTTTAAAGTGTGTCCAATTAAGTTTGGAGATGCAGCAGGCATAGTCCTAGTCAACCAGTTTGCATTCCTCTAAACTAAAGTTTAATCCAGAATTAACCTGTAATGATAGAGCACTAATTTCACTGAAATGAGTAAAAATTATAAAAAAGGCCAGCTTAAAATCTGGCTTGCAAAACTAACTACAACTCCGAACCACATTATCCACATTAAAGGACCTGATAATATTCTATTGTTTATTAGAATTTATTTTTATTTGTGCATTTAGAAATTCAGAGAACTCCAATCTTCAATTGGATTTTTAAGTGAAGTGAATAGTCTAATGTGTAAAACCAGCTCAGATCTTCCTGCTCATCAGGAAAAGTTTGAGGTTTAAGTTGTTTGATATTGTGGACGTAATTGGCCAGAGCATGTAAAGACAAACTCCCCCATCTGCACCGTCCTTTAGCGTCGCCATTCACGTCAGTTCATCTGACACCTCGGACACAAACGGAGCTTCGTCCTCTTTGTTGTCAATAACCAAGTCTGGGATGATGGATGTGAAAGCAAGACAGCTGCTGGTGCCTCCAGAGGGTGACCGTGACTCCTGTCCAGAACCTATTATCACCTTCTCCATGTTTCCATGGGCTCCAGTGCCAGTACCATCAGGCACTGTGTCAGCGATAGAAGAGAAAGATGGGAAGTCAACAAAATAGTCCCACGTTACGGTGACCTGCACAGATTAGTACAGAGATCATTAATCACCGTGCACAGAATTATCCAGCTATGTGATCACAAGGGCTCAATACCCCAATTCGGACCGGAGAAGGTGCAAAGATGGATCCATTTATTGAAATGGATTTTTGAATGTTACTCAATACTCTGACGAGGTATAAAAAGTACAGCAGGTGTGACGATGCCTCTGTAAGTCATTCACTCTAAACTACACCCTTTGGTTGTCATTTTACTTCAGATTTAGATAAGAATGTTTGCCCTTTTCTTAATCTGTGAATTAACAACCCACCTTTGGCTCTGTTGATGATTCAGAGTTTTGGCACAGGAAGAGCCGAGTGGTTCTTTTTACTGCACATTCTCACGTTTAAAAAAATGTTCTCCCATTCTCTCACACTCATCTGGATTTTTTCTCTGATTCTGATGATTAGAACTCATATTGCATTATTGTAGATTTATGTAAATCTACATTATCCTTCCTTATTTTAGGAGATTCTTGCCTTAATTGGTGCGTCCCCTCTCCCTTTGGCTTCAGATCAGATTGCATCCCAATAAATTTCTTCATTTATAGACTGAAAGAAAGCAAAAATGAGTAATGGATTGCCAACGCTCAGCACTTTTGTCCCAAGGGGGACTCTAATTTCAACTAAATTTGGGACTTAAGCCCCTACTTAGACTTCACCCCAGCAGCCTGGACTTAAATAGCCTTCCCATATGATGTGGCAACAGCAGTATCATAAAAAAGAAAGTCCCTACCCATGTTGCTCTCTCATTCCGTGCAGCAGCTGGGTCAGTTGGAGTTACAGCTAAGATCGGTCTGCGTCAAGAGAGGGATTATTAGTAAGGGGGCTCAAGGTTTCCATGTACAAGCTTCTGATGAATCAGTACCTGGGGGATCCAGAAAATGTTGCTCTGAAAGGAAGCCAAATGCGTGATAAGTATAAATCGCAGTCCCCTGACTGTGGCAGTGTGGTTTAATGTATTGTGATTTAATTGGAAGCAGCCAGCAGCAAAGACAGCGGGTGGAAAGGCAGAGCAAACAGCTAATGGCGGCTAATATATTGCCAGAAAGTGACCTAAGTTGGGGAGGGGGGGTCCTGAGGCCATGTGACACCTCCTGTGGCATCCCCCCAAATACTTTGCAAACTTGATCCCATTTGACAATTGCCCTCTGGTGCTTTACTTCTCAGGTTTGATATTCTATAAATCCAGCGAGGGGGCATCGCTGGGGGGGTTGACGTGGTTAGTATGCTGTAGGTGTACGGTAGGTGGCTGTGGCAACATGTTGGCTGAACACATTGCAGCAGGGCTGGGCCTTATTTTTTGAGCTGCAGCAGCTCAGATTAAACCCAGATACAGGATATCAGATTAAGAGAGAAACTAGCATCTAATTACTGAAAAAGGCCTTATCAAAGTGAAAAAGTGTTGCAAATGGTTTCTGCACCAGCTTTATCAGTTCATTCATCTGAGGGCTTGTTTTGATGTTTAAAGGGACGTGCATGCGGCGCATGTACGTTCTGCTTGTGTGTTGCAAATGCACATGAGTGAGCATGAGGAGCAGAACACCAGCGTCCATCACAGCCGCAGGTTCTCTAACCCAAAGGAGGAATCCCCCAGGGCTGCTGGAAGGCTGCTAGATTGTCATTATGATAGAGAGCAGCTGAGTCTTGCCACTGTGCCACCGAGGGAGTCATCAGCCATGGCAAAGAAAACATCTGCAGCGGCTTCTGGACTGTGGCGTGTAAACGAAGACAAGCGTTATGCTATATAAAAGTCGAAATAAATTGCATTAATTAAGCGCGCTTGCTTATTTTTACTAATTGGCCTTCGTAGCACTGTTAAAATGTTTGTTGAGCTCGGCCTGTTGGCATTTAAGGTCCTACATTTTTACCCCAAAGGTCATCACCTTGGCTGGAACCTAATCTGAGCAGGGAATAAATGGCAAATATTATCTACCTGGAGGCAGAGACACAAGATCCAGGCACCCGCTTCTTGCCAGCATAGAGTGAGTCAGAACTCAGAGACTGAATCCCTGCATTTGAAATGTGGCCCTTTTGGACCAGCCGCACACTCCCATGTTTATTAAAGAGTACTGTCAGTCATTTGCATCCTTATGGACACTAGACTTTTGTTTTTACTCCTGAGAGTTCTAATGCACTTGGAATGGCTTGGATATTTGTGTAAAGAACGTGCACCATTCCATGTTTTAGCACAATAGCCCTTTGTGCTAAATCGGCTCTTATGTCGTTAACTAGAGGCAGATGCGGCTACCTACTGCAGGGTTTCACAACCGATAAAAGGGGAGAAAACACTGCAAGGTAAGTGAAAACCTGGTGCGGGGGGAGAAATTCCGCAGCCTTAAATGAATACTGAAATGCTATATGTGCGGAATTTTCTCCATTAACATTCAGGAAGTGGAGGGCAACTGGAGAATGCTTTATAGGGAGCCCACAGTGAGTCGCTTGTTGTGAAAACGAAATGCCTCAAAAAAAAGAAAGCATCAGACCAAAGCCACACATCTCTGTGAGTGGCACCGGCTGAAATCATTTAAAGATGTGAGCGCCGGAGAGCTGCAGCCAGATTCTCCCAAGCTGGTGCTCCTTCGGCCCACGTGCGTCCGTTTAAACCGGCAGTTTTTTCTCACAATGTTTGCGGCCGGAGCGTCACGACTCTTTAGAAGGTCTGTTTTCCGAGACAAACTGTTCTTGTCTGGAGACAACATGTGTCTCCTTGTCCCCCACAGCTGAAGATGTGCTGAATTTACAGCAGAGGTTGGAAACACTTGCAAAAGAAAAGGAGGAGATGAAAGAAGCTCTTTAAAGTCCTTATTTGTGACTGTCACTAAAAGTGTAGTTTTCACTATTCAAAGGAGGCCAAAGAAGTTATTGACAACTTTATGGTGTTGAGAAACAAGAGCCTGTAGATTTAACATCTTCTGGTCCCTGAAACAAGATGCTTAATGTGTGTTTTTTTGTTAAAACCCTGAAGCAGATGATGGTGTCCAGATGTCAAAATAATATTACATTTAAAAATCTATATGTAATAATGATTTACAACGATGATGCTTCCAAAACCTCCGTAAAGCTCGTGTCCGTGGAGAGATTAATGGGTCGGCAGTTTTTAGCGAGGGTGTGAGCCGACGCGTCCAATGTGGACCACCTGTGTACTTACTGAGGTTGTGGTCCTTTATTATCCCCCAGAAGTTCACTTTGAGACCCCAAATTGATTGCTGAACCTCGTTTCTTTGGATTTTAAACAGATCAATAATGTCAATAACACTTCCTGCCACTGCCTAAGCACTATAATAAGTATAGAGCATTTCCTGTTATGTTGTTTATGAATACAAAACCGGCCTAAAATCTCTTTTAAGGCGCTTTATACTTGTATTTCCATACAAACTGGGAAGCCAGGGTGAAAACTAGCCCATGGGTGGGAATTGACCTATAGAAATATTGTGATTAGATCTACTGAATGAGTCTGCAGGTTGCTCAAGTGATAAAGTCGTAGACTGTTACACTGGTTACACTGGTTACACTGGTTAGCCGTGAAGCTGCTGTAGACCGCCCGGTGATCGACATTGAGGTCCTATGAGTTTCCATACATCTGCTGCAACTGAAGACAGTATTGCTGCTTCTATTAAAAGGGACTATTTAATGTGACGCCTGTGACGGTGACCTGACACCGAGCAGCTCCGCCTTGTAAAACTCCCACGTTTAACGGTGCAGCAACGGTAGCGCGCAGAGCAGCGGAAAACTTTACTGTTTCACTTTTTTTGCCCAGAAAGCTGCTGCCAGTTTAAAGATTAAACCCAGTCATCATCTGGTTGCAAACCCACTTCCCAAACTCTAGGACTCGAATGGAACGCAGAGGGATTTTCAGGGCTACGCCGGGCGGCGACGTGCAGCTGCAAACCACAGAAATGTCTGTTTCAGCTGACTGAGCTTCTTTGCTGTGCCACTCACGGCTCCGTGTCAGCACCACATCTCTCAGTTGTCATCCTCCCGTCTCTCAAGACCGCCGGGGTAACAACTGCAATGTTGTCAAATGCAAATAAAAAAGCAAAATGTGATTGGCCAAAAAAGCAGCTGTAGATGGAAACGGTAGCAACGCAACAGGGAGGGGAACAACACCTGGGACGTATCAGTCCAGTGGAGGAAGCTCTTTAGTACTACAATGGCTTTATTCAGTCAGAAAGTGCTTACATCTGGGGTTTTTTTTAAAAAAAAAAAGATCTCTCTTTCAGGTCACTGAAATAACGAAAATAAAGCATCACTGCTTATTGGCAGGAGTTTCCAGGTGCGCCGCCAAAATTAGACGACCGGACGTGTAATTGTTTTTCAGTGGTAAACCTCGAAGGAGAGCGCCTTTAATGAGCGAGGTCTGTGGAGAAATCATACCTGCATGCTTGTTACACACACGCACGCACACACACACACGCACGCACACACACACACACACACGACATTGACTGGAAACAGCAGCTTGAACTCATCTCTTTGGCTCCACACATATTAACATCAAAAGCAATACTCAAGAAGAGCAGCTGGATTGATGAATAGTGCACAACAAAGCCTTGAGCAAGGCAGTTTCTGAACGGGGGGGGTTCTATTACCAGGGGAACGGATGTGCAAAAGACAGACAATGTGTAGGAAACATCTGTGAGCATCTGGAGCGCACGGGTCTGATCAAAGGATCATCACTTCTGCTGGATCGGCCGGTTGAAAAGGGGAACGTCTGCTGTCGCCTGCAAACCCTCGAAATCTCAGGACTTTATCCCCGGATCCAGACCCGGTGGTGTTTCCTGCCCTCGAGGTGTCCGGCCCATCACATCCACCCCACAAAAGAGGGCTAAGCACCAAGGGAAAAGGCCCCTCCCCGACATCCACATGCAACCTCAACTAGCTACTCTGGATCACTAGTGAAAAGTGTTGTGTAGCAATAATTATATTCCATGTTGCGCTGCTGTTCATCGCCATGCCAACATAGGGAGTATAACAAATCTCAATCAGTAACTCATCTCATGCTAAGTGTTATGTGGTTCTGAGGCTGTGTGGGACGGTTTCTGGCTCTGGACTGACTGACAGGAGTGGGTGAACAGGAAGTGCTGCAACAATAAAGTTTTACTGGAATTGCCAAGAGTTTGTTTTTTGGTTCTTTATAGGAACATTTGATTTTAGTTTAGACATGGAAACTGTATGAATTCCCATATAGCTGCAGCATGCGTCACCTGCATGTCGCTGAGGTCCTGCGAGAAAAACTCATACGATGAAAGAAAATGAATGAATAAATCAATAAAAATGAATAGCATGTCTGAGATTGGACACGCTGTGCTTTGGTGCTATTTCGCACGTCTCTGCCCTTCATTCGTCGGTTCCTTGCTTCAGTGTTTGAAAACACACTTTTGATGTGTACCTGTAACTGACCCACCGCGCTACGTCGCCATGGTGATGGTGGGACCGGCTGGGAGAGCTGACCCGCTCCAGATCTCATGCATGCATATATAAGGTCAATACCAGACTCAGGAGCTCATTATGTACATACATGTTGGTGCCGTATGTCCATTTGGGGGGGGGGGTACTGAAATAGTCAGTCTTTGTTCCACCCCCATTAATCTATTCCATATTGCCCTCTAACCCTGGCTGCTATTTTTGTGTTTCTTTCCCCCTTTTGTGTTTCCCTTTCCTCTCCTCCTCCTTGATCCATCTGGCCATCAGCAGGAGGGGGGAGGGTATGATGATAGACAGGTTTAAATACAACAGGCGCTTTATAAATTGAATCTAAATGAATCCACTTTGTAGATGTATGTTTTTGATGTATTTTTTGTTGCAATGAAACGTCCTCTTGTACTTCAAACACGTGTTTCTGACACATTGACCTGAATCATTGTGGGTTTACTCTGGTAAATGCTCTTAAGCTTGGAATTTGAGATGAGACTTGGATTACACGAGTGTGAGGGACAGAAGACAGAGGACAGAGACATAGAGTGCACATATATTCTCCGTCCTTACGGGGACAGAAACGTTTACAGTCCCTCCCACTTCCAAAAAGAAACAACATTAACAGTAGAAAAAGCAAAAAAAAAAGTGGCGCCATCAGCTGCAAAAACATGATTTAGCTTCTTCTAGCACCTGTTAGCTGAGCCATTATTCAGCTCCAACACAAATGTTTTTCGTTAGGGGGGAATTAAAAGAAGCTCTTTTCCTTTAGGTTTTTCTGGCGTTTATGTGAAAAAGAGAGAGAGAAATCGTGCCCATCCAGACTGTTTCCAGGGGGAAAAAGGTTTGAATGGAAGCTCTGTTCTTCTCCACTCTCTCCTGGGCTGTTCAGCGTCTCCACCGGGCTCCAGGATGTTGGATTCTCAGCTACTTCTGCGGCTTTTGGTCCGGCTCCATGTTTTTCCTCCCCTTCTTCTGTCTAATCTGCTTCAGACACATGCGCAGCCTGTGCGAGTACTCACAACACTGTCACACATTCCATCGGTCGGCCGTGTCATCGTACGTCTTCTAACTCCGACCTTTTTTTCCCAACACAGCGGCATTCAGTTTCCCCGCTGGGAGAACTGGCTGCTGATCAAAAGGAGGCAGGAAACAGTCTGTCAGCATGACAACAAAGTCTGGAGGCTTTCTGCTCTCTCTTGCACACCTTTACAATGTCTCCAGGCAGTTCAGAAACCCTCCAGCTGATGCTGAACAGGTTTGTTGGCACCGACAAGCCGGGTCTTTTTGGGTTTGTGTCTTGGTTACCAGGCGAGGGCAACATCTATTACAAATATTTGAGTCTGATATTTGAGCCCAGTCGCAGGGCACCACCTGCTATTTCTTCATGTATTTTCTATTGTAGCTTTTTTATTGTGATAAAAATTCAACCTTTACGATGCGCAGCTTCATTTCAGCGTCATTTTCCCCACTTCTGTCTGTCTAACTCCTGTTAATTCGTTTAACCAAAGTAAAATCTGAGGAACTGTACATTAACAGCCACACTGAGAGACGCAAAGGTGACGATCCTCTTAAATCAGCCTTCAGATGAGCGTGACACGTTCGGTAGCTCGCCGCCGCTGCTCTTGGCCGCACCAGCTGTTTTGGATAGCGTTGGGAAAGTCTACAGCTCTTTTAAAACAACCAGCACCAGTTTATTCTCCTCCGTGCCAACCCGGCGGCTTTATTGATGCTAACCTCTGGCAACTATTCCCTTGTTTGGCAATAACAGTGCAAGGATATAAACCTCTGTCAAGCAGCTTGGAGCCTCTTGGAGTGATTCATTAGTGTGGAGTTTGATAGTGTTTGACTTAAAATGCCTTATATGTATGTCATATGAAAAGTTAGACTGGGACATTTACTCAGCTGCCATATTGGTGAGCAACACGTGACGGAAAGGAGACGCTGAGAAGACGCGCAGGCTAAGTGAATAATGACCAAAGGTCAGATCACGGGGATCGAATCGGGATGAGAGTTAAGAAACACCAGTTATTTATTTGACGCCGTGGACATACTGGTGGTCGGTTTTCTGATTTGACTTGTGAAAAAAACAAGCTCACATTTTTCCACAAACACTGACTCACGAAGGGCTTCGACTCACTGTCTTTCATTGACCTGATGCCAGATTTCCTTCTCGCTGTTTTCTTTTCATTTTACTTTGAGGAAGTAAAGGAAACAGTGAGTGACGTGCTATATTCCCTGGGCATCGCGGCAGCGGCGGGCAGTGAGACACAGTTTTCCAGGTTGGTTGTTTTTACCTTGAAGGCTTGTAAATGCCACACGACAGTGAAAGGGCAGTTACGTGTAGGGTTAATATAAGCAATGAATTGGCTTATTAAAGTTTATTTAGCTACTTCCTTATTTTTCTGCTTACCTGTAATGATCCTTTTACTATTATTTTGGTTAATGCTCTGTAAAATTGCTAAGTGTCTGATAATGACATGCTAAGCTAACATGGTAGGTATGGTAAAATCAATGTGGAACGGCTAAAATGAAGGTCAGAGCTGCTAGCATGTTGCCTCCTACACCAGTGGTCAGTGTGAGGAGCAGATCCATGAAACACAACATATGTGAGATGTTTTCTTAGGTAGTCTCATCACCCCTAGCAACATGGGCTAACTTGATGTTGTATTTATGTGATTTATGTTGTATACAAGTACATTTTTGTTCCTCACTTTAAAAACAGGAGTGCAGCCGCTCGGCACTGGGAACTCAGTTCAGTCCTTCCTGTCACCCGCGGGAAATGCCCCGGGGTGAGGGATGGAGCGTCACTGGACCAGTAAACATACACACGTGTGCGTTCTAAAACAACTTTCTGACAGAGGTAATTATATACACAGGTGCAAATAGTCGTTTTAGTCTCCAGGCAACACAGCTGGTTACTGTTTCCTGTGTTTTGCAAAGAGATTAAATGAAGGAATACGCCTCCTTCATTCTCTGCCCCGACAGAGTTCCTGAAGCTAATAGCACAAATGCAGCTCTGCTCTTTAGAGCAAATAAGCAAATGATAAGAGCCACAGCATATTTAAACAGAAGTCCAAGTGGTTCTGGAATATCCTATTTATGGAAACATCCTTCAAAAGTGGGAAATCCACAATTTAGTCACATGATTGTGTGTGAATTACCTTCAGCCTCCTTCCTGGTGGCCGTCCCCTAAAACAGAAGCTGATCACTTCACCAATAATAGATTATTGGCACAATATGCATTTCACTGTCAAAGTGAGGACATTTTTAAATGAGGACAATTTTTTTTTGGCTCATCTAGACAACGTGGAATGTCTTGATGGAGGTTTAACACTTGGTTTTAAGGTAAAGAATTGGGTTTGGGTTGAGGTTAGGGGAGCTAAACACAGTGTCAATGAGTCCTCACAAATATAGAAGGATAAACACATGTGTGACTGATTCCACCCACAAACACGCAAATGTAAATGCAAATTTTTACACTGTCTCTCTCTCTCTCTCTCACACACACACACACACACATGCACACACATGCACACACACACAGCTCATTAAAGGCAAACAAGTACTGATGTGCCCATTTCTTTGCTTCATCTTTGGGAAACAGGATTTGATTAAAACCACTTTAAATATGAGGAAATTCCTCAACTTCAGCCTATTCCCAGTGGGGAATAAAATCACGAGTCATTCTAACTTTATCGGAGTGACTGGTGGGGTTGAGCTGTTCCACAGAGGCACAGCAACAGACACAGAGTTAGAAGCGAGGGTCTATTTGACACCGCACTGCAGGTGGTGCCAACTCTCAGTGGAATAATCTCCACCGGCCGGTGCCAGCAAGGATCCCCGCTTTATTTCACCCCTCCTTGGCTCCTGCTCCGGGTTTTCCTTTCACATGGAACAAAAGGGAAAATTAAACAGCATTTGGCAGCATGCGTGTAACAGGGATTAATCCCGTTATCCCATGAACCCGAAAATAACCGAGCCTTGCAAGGTTGCAGAATTCAAGCCACTTGTCCCCAGTGAGCGGAGCGGCATCGATGCTGTAAAAACGTCAGCGCCACAGGAAGAGACAAGATCTTTACGCCTCAAAACGGCGTTGCCATGGCGTTCAGCTGCTTCTTTTTTTTTCTCGTGACTTTTGCGCACGCTTAGGGTTGATTTCTTGTTTATCTAGTCTGAATTTGTTTGTTTTTATCGTGAGCTGGAATCTCTAGGGCAGCGTGGCCAGCACGTGCATCTACTCCCAATAGCCCCGGTGTGTTCCGAGCACCTTTGTGTGTGTTTTTGTGAAGCAGTAGGAATCTTGTGCTCTCCCGGGAACGTGAGGTCCACGGCGCCCCACAGAGAGCAGACTCCAGTGACGCTGGTCCAGCAGCTTCCTGATCCGACCCAGCAGCGGCCTGTCACCAGCTCCTGCCCCCGTTAGGATGAGGGCGCCTTGTGTTCCTTGTGCAACCTTGAGGGCATCTCTGTAGTTTCAAGGCGCTGCAGGGGTCCGATCAGGCCCGCAGAGGGGGGTAGGGTGGGCTGCTCTTAAATCTCAACCTCCTCCGGGCTGAATAACTGAGAGGTTGCGTTTAGTGAAGAGGGGGGGGGCTGTCCCAAACAGGCCTGCTGCAAGTGCAGCTATGCCATCCGGGAGCAGCTGTGTGGACAGAGCCTGTTGCTGAGCAGATAGAGACACTTTAGAATGAGCGGGGGAGGGGCAGGCGCATAAACACTCTACAAATGGGCTTTTGATGATTCGGGTGCAGCACCAGCAGGTCCTCCTTGTTTTAAAATCGACACCCTTCCTTGCACAAGGTTCCCGGGTCCTCGGTTGTAGAGATTTACGCCTGAACAGCGAGTGTGCATGTGACGGCAGCTCTGCAGCTTTTGGTTCAAATGTTTGACACGATTCCTGTCGAGTCCCCACGCACATATATCAGGATGTGGTTAATTGTTTTGTTCCAACCCCCCCCCCCCCCACCACCACCACCACCATAAGCGAGGACCAGTAAGGCTGCAGCTACAGATACTGACACCTACAAGGCGCCCTTGAGCAAGGCTCCAGAAAATGTAGCTCCAATAGTATCAATAAAGCAGAAACCAACCGGTGAGTGTCCATTAGTGGCCTTTGGATCACTCTCGCAACTTGAAATTCTTATTTTTCTTTTGGCTGTCATTCTGTGTGAATTTATTCAGAGACTTGGCAGGACGCAGCCTGTAACCGTGCACCGCCTCGCTGACACCTTCCTAAAAATAGTCCCTGCTAATCTCCAGTCTCCACTGAGGAGACTGAGGAGCTCTCCCCATTACCGGAGAACGGGTGCGTTCACCAAGTTGTCAGGCTAGTAAATTTTAAATCAAACTTTTCAATTGTCTTTGACACCGAATTCCCCACACTGGCACGCGTGACGAACTAAGAAATTTAGGGAAACATATCAAGCTTTCTTCCATGTTACGTCACTGCGCCCCCTGGTGGCATTCTGGATTATAGCGTTTTCAAAGGAGACTGATGTGGACCAACATACTATTTCTGCTCAGGGATGGTTGCGGGTTCAAACTTTACGTTTAATATACTTTGTTCAAGTTTGACAGTTTAAGTCGTCCAGCTTTTGCTGAACCGGAGGATAAATTGTGTAAAAGGTCGAGAAGGGAAAACAGACTGTTGAGAATGAAAGCCGCCTTGTTTTATTGTTCTTTTCCTATCATTACTGCTCAGAGGTTTCCACTGCAGTTGGTATTACTGACATTACACCTCGCGGAGGTGAAAAGTTCATCGGTGCATTACGGGTTTTAGGTTTGTCTCCAGGCCCTCGTATTCCTGGAGTCCTACTGGAGTTACAAATTACAGGGAGCCATAAGTCATTTCAGTCACATCGTAATTTAACAAAAGCCATACATGATGATGTGTGTGGCATTTTTTTAGTCTTTGGTTGAGGGGAAATAAATTATTGCTGCAATGACTTTCAGCTTCACATTATGTACCCGGCTACCCGGATATAGTGCGAGCGGCGGGGGCAGATAGGATGGCATGTACCCCCTGTAGGGATTTTGTAAAGGGAGACTCAAAGTGAAATGGACATCCGAGCTAACTCGTATGGCCGGTATGTCAACAGGAAAGCTATCTGGTGCCGTCTAAAATCCGTTTTCTTGGGGTTAACATGCGCCCTGTCACGACGTCCAGTGGGATTCGGCATTTCCCTTCAAAAGGCGCAAATACCACTGAGCCTCTTAACCAAAACACTGGGAAAAAGCATTTGCAAGTGAAGATCAAGCATTGAACCGCTGGGGTCTGGTTTTGGGAGTCAGAATCCTCCGCGCCGACTCCAGGAGAGCAGTGATATTTATTGTAGCTGTCTAGCAGTAACTGCCCGAAACCCAGTGAAATATTACATTTGACAAAGAGATAAAGACAACAGATGTGTTTTAATAAGATTTAAGGTTCCCCCACTAGCCTTGTAACACGCATCATAATTAAAGCATACAGTGTACACACACACATGTCATGGCTGCACATGGGAAATAAAACCATCTTAAACAGTTGAGCATAGACAATCCTGGTTTTTCAGGATTTTACCCTCAAATGATTTATGGTTTATTAATTGCCAAGGTTGAACATACTCTTATATCCAGTTCTGCTTACAATCAGTAATAGCTGAGACAAGTGGTGTGTTTACACATGGGAAGAAGTTGAAGCACGTGAATTTACATCTTAACTTTTTCTGGTTTAACTGTACTAAAAATGTTAGAGCTCTTTATATATACCAGGCAGTGTGGAGCCCGGCTTTCACTGAAGAAGCCTACGCGCAGTGAATTAACATAAAATGCTAGAACCGTTCCTCCTTTAGCATCACAAAACAAATTTACATTATTCACAAAAATGTACCCAGTCTTTTACAGTTACATTTCAGTTAAATAACCAAAGGAAAAGGGCTTTTTTCGCATTTAAAATGACAGATAGTTTTGTGTATCAAGGTGCGTGGAAGCAGTGCCCCAAAGATGTTTTAACACTGCGTCCTTGCTCTGCATGCAGCAACGCCTTCCCGTCCGTTATGTCTTCTTCTCATGTGCCAGAGTGTCATTATCTTCTGTGACCCACGTTTGAAGCGTGTTTGCTTTCAAGGGCTCAGAAAAGGGTTGGTGATTGGCAGGGTCGCAGGGTTCCCCCATGCAATTGATAGCAGCACTGGGAAAGGTCAGCGGCCCCAGTCGAAGAGCGCTTCCACACCAGAATATTTCACAGGACCTCTGTGAGGAAGACAGAGGGCAAAAAGGGTAAAGGTCAACAGCCAATTCAAACTCATCAACACACAAAACAATCAGGTGTGCAGCCCAAACAAGAGGTTGCTCTGTTGTGTGAGTAATGACATGGTCTGCACACCTCTGACCTGGTGACAATACTAACTACAAAAGATGCCCAACACGATCCTAGAAACCTCATTGTGTTGACCACGTGGGGGACAGCGAGACACCCCGACTCCATGGAGCCTCTTTCTAGTCAAATGCTGGCAACATGTAAAACAGGTGTAATGTGGACTTACCTGAGTGACAACACCAGATGTGAAAGAACAGGCAAGTGTGTGCATTAAATAAACTCCGGCATTAAAAATACACTGACCCCCCCGATGAAATTACACAGTAACATTAAAAGGGACACGCGTGTCGATATTTCCAGTGACAGCCCTCGTCGTAAATTCCTCCTGAAGTCAAAGATGTCTCAAATATCCAGATTTGTGGGAGTGAAGATGAGGTGAGAGATAGTTTGTGCTTTGAAACCTCTGAGACTAGGCAAAGATGGGTTGCGAAGGGGTCGGGCAAAGGTATCCGTCATCTGGATTTGTGTTTTCTGGCTATCAGGTTAAGGTTCTGATCTAGTAATGGAACAGGGATGCTGCTGACGTTGCCACTGGATGGTGTTAAGTGAAGAGTGATATGGTGCTTTATTGCTCCTGGAGTCCCGTTTCCACAATCTTGGCAGAGACAAACTTGTGGATAGGGTCTCCTCATCACCTTGGCCATTCTGGGAATTCCTCTCTGGGTACAGACTCAAATCAGCAGAGCTGCTGAATTAAAGCTGTCAACATAAACACTTTCCACGTATTTTCTTCCTTCCCCTCACTTTCTGAGTGGAACTCGAGCACCTCTTCCATAGCTTTTATACTTCAGGAGATGTGCGCTCTTCCCTCTGTCAAACTCCACTGTGGGGATCGAGTTCAGCTCATACAGGCCAAGGACAACAGCATTGGTTTGCAAATTGTACCCGCCTACAATGCAGGCTAGCTTCTCTTGTTACCGATTTAAATAATCTGGGGTTTAAATTTGATCTTTGCAAGGACTTTCTCTTTTTACCTGCATGCTTTGTTTGTAGCTTGTTTTTGTTTACCCGTGACGCCCCTAAAGAGATGACAGACACTTGGGTGTCACAGAAGTAAACAGGTGCTTATGTGTTTTGCGACTGTAGTGACAAACTGGGACGGATAAAGTGCTAAAGGCTGCGGCAGCTTCAGTAAGCCAACAATGACAATGTGAATTTGTCCGCATTGTTGAATGCACTGGGCAGCGGACAGTAACTAGCGAGGTTGGCCACAATAGAGTATTGCTACTGCATTATACAGTGCTTTTTGAGGTCTACCAGCCTCTCATAAGCAATTTACAACATGACACATTCACACACTCGCATTTATAGACCTCACATGGCACAGGCTGCCATGCAAAATGTCCACCTGTCCACTCAGGGAAATGCAGATCTGAAGAACTTCACAGTGTTCCTTTGTTACTCCATTCACACGTGCACACTGCTGAGACAAGATTCTGCTTTTGTATTGTATGAAGCACAAGATGCTTTTTTCATGTGAGTTATTTGGCTATTTGCAGCGTGGTGACTGAAAGTAAAATAAGGTCCAGGTGTAAGACCCCCCCACCCCAAAACAACCAGGGGCCTCTTATTTGCTGGAAGGAAAGGATCTTGTTGAACCTCCTTACCTGCAACATGCTGAGGCTTCATGGGGCTGGCCTTTTTCATGAAAGAATCCTCACTTTCAAAGGTGAGGATGGCCTCAGTAGCCATGCTCTCAGACTTCTCCCGCGCTCCATTAGTGGTGTTGTCGTGATTGTTGAGGTGAATTATGTCGTCAAAGTGGGCAGCGTCTCCTTTGTTGGACAGACCGTTCTCTTGTCTCGCGGGCTGGATGCCATTGACCACTTGGACTGGGAGGCTGGGGGAGGGAGAAGAGTGCGGTTATTTTATGACAATCCAGTCACCGGTGAGTCATTCCGCTCCCGCTTCAGTCACGGCGCCGACAAATGCACCAGAAATTGCGTTTAAGTCATCATTTCAGGAGACCACATCATCCTCGCGTTGTTGCGAACGTTAACCGCGAGTCGGCACATTTGCTGTTGAGGTTCTTGGCCCCTGGCGCGTTTTGTAGCTCGAGTGTGACTGTAAACACGGTGGTCCGACATCAGCAGCTTTACCTTCCATTGATGTTAGTCTGTCCGTTCTCGGCCTTGTTGTTTGGCAGCTTGACCTCGGAATTTACCAGATAATCTGCTGACCCTAAAGGAAACAAAGTCAAATGTGACCAATGCAAACCTGGTCTCACTCAATAAACAGCCAAGGTTACCATATATAATCAGCCAACCACGATGGTCCCTGATGATATTCTGGTTATTTGTCATATGCAGGGCTTTCTTTCTTTCTTTCTGTCTCTATCTGGAGTTGTCTGGTTCAGTCTGGCTGAGGAGCCATCTGTGGTTGAATCAGACTTCCCTCCCCTGGATGAGCAGCACTGCCAGGCCTTCGTCCACTTCAATGAAGGCCTAACTTCCTGCTTGAGCAGCAGATTTTTCCAAACCACAGTGATTTGGTGTTTTTAACGTGGCTGCAGAGTGTGACAAGAAATCTTAAAGAAGGAGCCTCTGCAGCTTTATGCTTCATTATTTACATACCAATATAGGAGAAATATGGCCCAGATATGTGCAACGTGTTCACATCATCAGAAGTTGGGAAATGAATTGAAAACTCCAAACTTATCAAGCAGCCACTCAGAGAGAGGAAGAAATCCACCCCTTTTGGAAATCTGACCGTTTTCCCTTGGAAAATCTTAACATTGTCAAGGAATATAATGGCCTTTTGCCTTATTTTCCCTTTTTTTGCAAGCCTACAATAGAAGTAATGTGCTGTGATAGATGTAAGCTGTTAATGTGTGCCCACTCTTTCTCCCACAGCTCAGACAACAAGAGAATACACACGGGTCACATAACATCCCCCAAGCACAGCTGCGTAAAATATAGAGCTTATCTTTAACATTTTAGAAAATGGGCTGTTGTGAACGCAACGCTCATGGGAACTACCAATAAAAGTACCACAACGGTTTAGTCAATGTTAACCAATGGCAGATGTAAAGAGGAAAGATATTAGCTTGGCTTTAAATATCTGCGAGAGAAATGAGATCATCTCCAGTAACATGAGCCCGAGTTAGGCTGAGATTCACGTTGGGATTTTCCAGTTGCAGCAGGACACAGAGAAAGCAGCTGGCCAGGCCATCCATTTTGTTCAGAACTGACAATTAACCAGCGCGAGTCCTGCAGATTAAAGGCTTGTGTGGCCAATGAGGATCTCTTGTAGAAGCTGAGCTGAGATGGATGTTCTGCTTACCTTTGCTGCTTTCTGCCTCCTTCCTGCTTATGTGTGGGAGAGGGGAGGCCTTGGCCTCTTTCTGTAACGGCAGGAGAGAGTTTCAGTCTTTTTAGAATGGGAAATGATTTTCTCTGAAACTGCTGAAATCAAAGGCCAAATCCACCTTGTCACTTCCATCCGTCTTGCGTGTCCTCTTCATGATCTCATCTAGACGCTGAGTGAAGACACAAAGTATATTCTGTTTAGATCTAAATATTGATTTGACCAAAAAACTGCTTGTTTTGGAGCCACGGTTTTATTACAAATCAGATTTCTAGTTGGTTTTAAATCTCCATTTTGCCTCTCAAATGGGCCATTAAATCTTTAGTGAATCATTCCCTCATGGCTCCAGGTCGAAGGATGAATCAGCAGGAAAGAAGCAGCATAAGTGGGTTCGGCTGGAACACGAGAGGAGGCTGGTCGGACAGTCACGACAGAGCAAAGGCATGAAGTGTGGCCACAGCGCAAATCAATCTCCACCGCTCATTTGTATGCATAAAAGAATTTGGCCCCGTTATTATGGGATTATAATATCAAGTGAAACTAAGCAAAGGCATGAAGCAAGTTCATATGTGACGTGAAGTTTCTCAAAGCTTCTAACTCAGTATCACATTCTTTTACCTTATAAGTTGATCTGAGGCTTCTCAGCATGATTTAAACCATCTGCCCCATCTGTCTGAAAATTCCTATGATAACATTTGCTGTTAAACTGGCTGATGATAAATCTGCAATTTCATTTCATGGTCAACTCTTTCCACCTTTTGCTTTTTAATATGTTAATAGTAATATTTTGGACCTAACGTGGCAACAATGCCTCAATGGGACCGTAGCCCCAGATCACTGTGCCAAAAACCTGTTCAAACCTACTGATATACAAGATCAGAATTCAACCTGCATTTACTCCCAGCTCATAACGCTACAGTAGACATGGATATTTACAGTCAACATCACCACCCTGCCAAGGACTTTGGAGATTAAACTAATTTCAATTAGTTTTTACTGATTGCTCAGGATTGACTGACCTGAACACAGTTTACACATCTCTGACCCCCAGCCGTACTACCTTCCACGTTGCTTAATTGTTAAAAGAAGGGATGGGCGAGTACTGATACTGAGAAATAGAGCTTGGATAGGCCCGATACCTGCCAATACAGCCGCCGACACTCAAGGTTAAAAGCAGTCAAGCAGTGCTTGTTTCCAGAAGATGGCGGTGCCGTGTTGTCAACGTCATACGTGCGACATCCCAGTCAGACAAACATAGCGTGCTCCCGACACAAACATGACTGCTCCCGTTATGAACACGTCACCGGTTTGGGAATTCTATTACCGGTAAGTTAATACAGATGAACAGACTATTGCAAAAGGTAGTACTAGTAGTAGTAACTTGCTAAAACACCTCAAGGCTTCATACGAGACGTATTAAGAGAAAAAGTACTCATGGTATCAGACTTGTACTCGGTGTCATTATAAAATGTTAAAGGACACATCTTTGGACTATTGCTACACAAGGATGTCAAACGTGATGCACAAGAAGATGAAAAATGGGTGTTGCAGAAGTGGGTGACGAATGGATGATAGCGATTTTCATACAAGTTCTGAAAAAACAAAATCTATATTTGGATTAAAAAGTGTGATAAAAATAGGGGTCAATGGTAAATTTCACCAAAAAATATATAGTTTGGAGCTCGGCTCAAATTCTCAGGTTTTGGGTGTTGGGGGGGATCTTAAACTTTAAAATCTACACCAAAACTGAAACATTCCACTGTATTTATTGTAATAAAAAAGGTGCTTTTCTTTTGGCTGAAAGAGCAATAGCCTAAGGACGGATGTCTCGCCCCACCTTTTTCCTCTCCAGCCTCTCTTGCTCCTCCTTCTGGAAGTGTTTCTCCCTCTCCAGACGCTGCTTCTCTGCCTCCTCCCGGGCCTTAGCCTCAGCTTCTTCCTTCTGAAAACAGACAGCTTTAATATGCAGGCTGAAAGAAAATCCTCACGTTCACTTCGTTTTCAGCAGAAATTATTTTCAATATTTGCAGCTTCATAAGACTTTAAACAGAGTTTCAATGCCACTCAAACCTTTGTCATGGATCATGTTTAGCCACAAATTTAATTCTATCGTAAGCCACAAGGGGGCAGAAAAGGGCTGCCTTTGTGTGGCCGGCATTGGTGCTAATGGTCGCATCACCTAGTGCTTTAGATAAGATCCATTCGAAGTGTGCCCATTTATCAGCTATCTAGTGTAAGGCATCGACAAGAACCAAACCTGTTTTTGCAGACGTATGTTCTCCTCTTGCTCAGCTTTGGCTCTCTCCTGAGCCTCTTTTTCCTCTTGCAGGCGCTGAGCTTCATCCCGCCGTCGCTGCTCTTCTGCCATGGCACGGGCTTCTTCCTCTCTGCGTTGCCTCTCCTCAGCCTCTCTCGCTATTCTTTCCTCTCTTAGTAACCTGCAGAGTTTAGACACGAGGCTTAGGATAAGGACAATCCACCAAATGAAATCCTAAATATTTTCAAACTCTGTAAATAATAAATTGGGTGAAGTTTCTTTCAAAATTGAGAAAATTCTTTTTTTCCTCAATGTCGGCCTGCTGTGCTGGCAAGAGGGTAAATATCAGGAAGACAAAACATTTTGCAGGTGCCAAAAACTGGCCAAAAGGGCAATCACAATACAAACCTCTCCTTCTCCTCCTGTTCACGGCGCTCCAGCTCCTCCCTCTCTCTCTGCTCTCGGGCCTGTCTGCGTTTCTCTGCCAGGATGCGAGTCGCCTCCTCTGGGTTATTGGTACCTGCCATGGGCTTAGCTGAGGGTACAGGTGACACTGCAGCTACGCAGGGAGTCGAGTGAGCTGGCTCAGGGGAGGTTGCAGTGTTTCTAACTGGGGTGATGGACGTTGGAGGTGAGGATGTGACAACGGCTGGAACCATAGGGGACCCTAATGTACAGCAAAGGAAATACAGATGACAGAACAGCACATATCTGCTGTTAAATCATAATAAATGTATGGAACAGTATACTGCAGTTATTTTTACTCCATTATATACAATGAATATTGTAATACCAATGACCTGATTATGGCTAAAGTTAATATATACAGTATATATATTCATTATGACAGCAGATCAGTTACATTTAGTTTGTTTTTCCGTCAAATGGAGGTTCAATTGCCGATCGTCTTGAACTGGAAGTATGGAAATCTGGACTGATGTTCTTTCTTTTTTTTTCCTGAAGAACTGCTGTTGTACCCACCTCTTCTCTCCTCTGGTGTAGCAGGCCTGCGAGGCTCCTTCACTCTTTCGAGTTGGACAGGAGAGGAGGTCCGGTGGTCTACCCTGGCCGGGGTCCGAGCTCTTTTGGGTCGAGCCTTCGGAGTGGAAGGGCTTCCCCGTGTGGATGGAGGTCTGGGAGAAGCAGCAGGGCTGGGGGATGCGGGTCTACCCTTGGCCGTAGCCGGGGATGACGGTCGTCTTGATAATGGACTGAGACTGGAAGGATGGAGTTGTTTTCAGAGTAGTGGAGAACCCACCAGCGAGACCTTATACACTTTTCGTACTCTTTTAGACCCAGGTTCAAATGTTTAAGAATGATATATTTTTTCAATGAGCCTGACTTCAACACGTGGGTCTGAAACAGACAAAGCACTCAAACACTACATCACTCTTAAGTGCATTATCAGTCAGCATCCCAACCTGGCAACACTGGGAGAGGAATCCATTATGGATAAGAATATTCTTCCCTAGCCTCTGGCACTGGCAGCCGACAGCCACGGCTTTTCCTTTGGTAAAAAGACATTTTATTCTCCATTTCTATCGTCCTCTGAAGACACTTATGTCATCAGTCTGGAGGGTATAAAAGGAAATGACTCATCCTGGGATCTTTCATTCAAAACCTTGTCTCAAACAGAGCGTGAAATACTACCACGAAGACCTAAACACTCGCACTGACTGACAAGAAACACGCCGCTGGTCAAGGGAATTTGAGGATAAGCATATTTGCAAGGCAGCTTCACTGTTTTAGTAGGGGAAGATGCCAGAACACAGAGCACTGCCGGGGTGCCCTTGGGCAACGTACCGAACCCACAAATACTCGTGTGCACCCTCCCCGTGACCCCGAAAGGGATAAAACGGTCAAACGACAAAGAAGAAAAGGCTTAAAGTACATGATTCTAAAATGTATGTATATTGAACTAAATGTGTCATCAACTTTCATACTTGTAACATTGAGTACCTACATTCAATGTCTTAACTACAGTAGATCTGGAACCTTTTTGCTAAAAAATTATTAAATAGTCGATTGATTATTTAGAACCAGTATTTACTATACTGGGAAAAAGTAACCCTCCCAAGAATCGAAAGCTGACATCAAAAATGTAAGCCTTCTTAAAATATGATTGAAGAATACTCGTATCTAATTTACTGAAACATTTGTTATTTTTCCTGCTAAAAATACAAATGACAAAGAAAAAGCACTGTAAATAAGTGTTTACCTTGGATCTGGTCTGTGTCTCATGCTGGGGAGGGACTGTCTCTTCTTCAGCACCTTCTCTTTACTGAGGGCACTTTTCTCCATCTCGTTCTCACGCTCCTTTTCTCTCTTTTCTTTTCTGTTTTTATCCATCTTTATGAGACAATGGTATAAAACGGTCACCAAATATCAAACCTCCTGAAGTTCGGCATTTAATGAACTAGGCTCAAAGACCTTTATTAAAAGGTCCTAAAATAAAAAGAAGTCAGGTCAGTTTTGTATTACAGTAACTGCAACTTTGAGCACATCATGGTGACAAATGCTGAAACTTACAGGCGTAGAGCTCCGCCTGTGTTGCCGCTGGGTGATGTCGGGGGTGCTGGACGTCACTCTCCAGCGGTCAGAACAACGGTGGTGGGGCTGGTGGGGGCACAAAGTCAGAGGGCTGGCTGAGGCCGAACGGGGACAGAGCGGAGAGCCTGGTGGATATTAGCAGTTTTGTTAACAACACGTTACATCATTTTGCTGCAAAAATGAAAAAAAGTTGAATTCTTTTAACTTCCTACCATCTTTGCTGTTATTAAGGACGCTGGCAGCACTGCGGCTCCGAGCGAGAAAAGACAGCGTTGGCGTCATCAGCCGGTCAACGATGCTGCTCTCCCAGGGACTCAAAGCAAGGCTGCGGGCTGCAGTTAGAGCATTGAGATTAATTAATGATGATTTACCAAGCCCTGAATACTAATTAAACCTATTGGAGGAACATTAGTGCCTTAAAATCATGGTTTGTAGTTTCACCCCCATTAACCAAAAGTTAAAAATCACCAAAATCCAGTAAGGAAGAACCACTTCAGGTCATGGCTTGCATGTAGTAAAGCTCACACAAGCCAAAAGACCTGAAAATTATACGATGAACGAAGCCCGGACTGCCCATGTGATTCCCCCCAAAGACTGTGCTGTAGTGGTACCACCCAAGAAAGAAGGCCTTGCTTAAAATGCTGGCCCAGACAGTTAGTCAGTTATTTTTAACCACACCCTAGAGTCACTGAAGGAGAAAAGAACAGAGGATGCTGCAATAAATATTCATATTCAGGGTGTGTGTGACTGTGTTGCAAAGGAGAGCAACCTTTGGAACAGAGTAGTTGCCCATCTTGTGGTTTCTCCCAGCGGCATGGAAGAGCAGTACCTGCTCTGGGGGAGTTATTGGAATACATTATCTGCAGATAAAAACTGCTGATTCACTCCCTGCCTCACCAACTTCACTTTTTTCTCAAACTCGGAAGCTTCTCCTCCTCTGCAGAACCACACCGTCTGTGACCCAATTAAGATTCTGGCTGAACTCATGTGGAGCATGAAAAGAAACGATAAAGAATTTATAAATCACTCCCAACAATCCAATTATTTAATATACTGTATAAAGGACATCCTTTCTCTGGTATTCTACAATCAGAGCGAGCAAAAAAAGGGGGGGAAAAGAGAGATGCCCTTGATTAAGCAAGCATATCAAATGCCAACTAGACAATGACCAAAAAGGATAATGAAATGCAACCATTGGTACATAACCCACATTAGTAAGATACAGACATGCACAACACATCGAACTAAAGCTGAACCGAACATCTGTTGGGGAAAAAAATAGAGGATTTGGAAGATGGAAAAGGGACAGCTGTCAACCATCAAGCACAAAACAGGGGCTGGAATCAGAAAGGGAGAGAACTGAAAAACAGACAAGTGATGGACGGGTGCTCAGGCATTGATGGTGGCTGACTGATGGACACTGGGGGAGTGGGGGGGCATTCCACATGTTTCCTTACTTCTGCTGGGGGAGTTCCAGAGCGTAGCAGAGGACTTGGACAGTCGCTTGTTTAAAACAGAGTCCACGTGTTTGGGCAGGTTGACCGTTGACAGAGAGCACCTGCCTAAGAAGCCAAGAGAGTGCCACACAGTTGTTCACACAGGTCACATGGTTGAGAGGAAGAAGGGGAAGGTCTGTGGCGCCATGCCTTACGATCAGGCCAAGAAACAATGCACAGCAACCCACAGTGGAAAGCTTTTACCTGGTGAAATGGACAAACCAGACCATGTCCTTTCTGTGTACGTACTGTACAGTAACAAAACACAAGGCTTTAGGGTACAGCACTCCACGGGAGCACTCTTAGTAATATTCACTCAAACCACCGCAGCATCACATGATCATTTAGATGTGTGACGTATTTATATATGTAGGAATACACACAAACAGAAGTTGGAGAAGATTACATATTTAAAGTTTTTTTTTCTTTTTGAGGGAAAAACTGATGTCCAGAAAGCTCCGGTAGTTTCCACTGCAGAGTGATCACACTTGTTTACTTCCACTGGTGATTGGATAAGAAAGAGACAGAATAGAGTGAAGGACTGCTGCAGTCAGTGCAGGGATACAATAACAACGGTAGCATGCTCCTCCCTGCAAGTGCTGGAATAAAGCATCAGAGTTCAACTCCACTTTGTGCGATCAATACACTGCTTAGCAAAGTGCAAGGACCCATAAGTGAGGTTAGGAGACAGACAGCCTGCTAAGACAAAGATGGAGAAGCTAATATCACAGGATAACACATGAAGGCCGAAGAGTGATGTGAAAAACCCAGAGCTTTGACTCACAAACAAAAATGGCATCCAGAGATGACCTTTGCCTGATGCTGCAAAGCATCTTGTTAATGAGCTCAATTCCCCTTTTATCATTTGGTTTATTAGCTACAGGAGGCATAGTGAAATTAGAAAAAAGAGCACTCACTTTCTTTTCGACTAGAGTTCTGACTTAGTGTCCCCCCCCAGGACCATCTTTGTTGGCGGATTTCTGCCCATGACTTCTTGGCTGATCTGTGAATGGCTGCCTCATAGCGCTCCTGGAAGCACGACAAGAAAACACACAGGATATATTTATTTAAATGTCCACCATACAGACCAGGGTATAAATAGAACTTGAAGAATTCTTCATTTTAAAACATTATTCTCTCCAAGACCTACTTTGTTCTTCTCCAGTTTCTGTTTCTGTCTCTCCTCCAGGGCAGCTCGTCGTTTTTCTGCCTGGATTCTCTGTTCTTCCAGCTTCCTACGCCGCCCTTCCAGCTGCTGCTCCCTCAGCTGCCGTGCCTTCTCTTCCTTCTCCAGCCACTGCGTCTTTTTAGCAGCTAAGAAAGGTGAGAACATAAAGTTAGAATGGAAACGTTTGACCAACACAAAGGAGATCATTCTCCTTTCTCAGTCTTTTTATATTATCATATTGCCCTTCCCTTCATTTAAGATTTGTTTGGAAAAATAAATTCAATTACTTGACTTTTCAAACAATACTGCACAATGTCAAGTATATCGTACTGGGGACACATTTGAAGCACTCTAATCGCATCAAGTCTCTCCTGTCAACTCCAATAAACTACGCGCTTTGATATGGAAATTGTGTCATTCCCATTCACGGATGCCATAAAAGGCAGCTGCCTCTGTGTACACAACTCACCATATTACTGCGGTCAACCCTCCATGGAAAATCAGCCTTTACAAGGAGGCGAGGCGTCTTTTAACGCGCAAAAGCAACTAGTTGTGGATTTCGGATCATAGTGACAGATTGGTGCCATGGGCTTGAAGAAAGCCCATTTATGTGCAGGAAACGGCTCAGCTTGTTACAGTGAGGTTGTTACTTACAGCACAGACGGCATCTGCTGCAATTTGTTTCAGATAATTACAGCTGGTTTTCGTCAATATAGAGTAAACCATGGATTCACCTTCCAATGGTATAAATCTGCTGTACAGTACTAGATGCCTCCCATATGCTATCATAGGACGAGAGCATTACCCGTAAGGGATGATCGGAGCTTTGCACATTCTCTACATGTCCTCAGTGCAGAAAATGTAAATCATACATGCACACAAAAGCTATCATTATTATCTCCTGACATTACTGACTGATGCTTTATGTTTTTAAGACTTAACTAGTAACACTGCTGGTGAATGTTGAAAAAAATCTCTGCTAAGCTGGTATCGTAAACACGAGCATTAGTAGGATCTTTTCTTTTATCTACGCCTGACTAAGTATTAGATCATCCTAGACCATCTGGTGAGATCATTTAATTAGACAGATCCACACTGGGATGTTTGTCTGGGTGGAATACTGCTGTCGAAGACATCCTCGGATGATCAAATGTGAATTCAAAGTTTCACTGGCATATTTTAAGCATAAATTACATGCTCAAATATAAATATACGTAGGTATAAATTAATGAAATGTAGTATAACTGGATACCACTTCAGCAATTTCTACTAGACACGTAGGTATTTCTGATTTCTATTTGTCGGAAGTCGTAATTTCCAGGTTCCAAGTAGAACGTTTCAGCTAGAACGCCCCCCGAGGTCAAACTTCCTATCCAGAAAGTCGGACGTTCGTCACTACCCCCGAGTTGTCTTACAAAGATGGCTGCCCCGAGTGTAAGCAGAGCAATCACCCTTTGATACTTTCTGTAAACAATGAAATACGCCAAGAGAAAATAAAATAGGCTACGTTCTGCGTTTTGTGTTTCCTCTTCATCCACCGTGTTTGAAAGTTGCAGAAGGACCGCGTGATTGCCCAGAAGTTGTTTACATTATTTAAGATGTGTTTTTACAAATAGCTTAGATGTAAATTTGTGAATCAGATATTTCAAAATGTCCAGTTTGAAAGACTTCAACATTAGTAGCTTTTCAACATGAGAACGAATCCCGCTGTCTTCACAGGCAGCTAGAACACACATGTGAGTAAAGGTCGAATGAAGGACGCTCCTACTGCATCAGTCCGTGGCAAAATGATGTTTGCAAGAAACAAAATGTATCGAACAGGAGATTAAAAAAAACAAAAAAAACATTAGGATTGTGAAGTCCCTTGGTTTTAATCTGTGGATCAGCAAAAATAATAAAGGCCAATTCTAAAATGACACACCGAGTTAAGCACGGAGGCTTCTTTTTTCATGTCATAAATTTGTGGAATGGAATTAAATGGAGAAGGACATGGTTCCTCAAACTAGCAAGTCCGCACAAGTCAGGTTATTTAATGAGTCCTAATGCTTTAATGAGGCATTCATGGAGTACTGACCAATTAAAATCTAGTAAATGTCATTAAGATGAATAATCCAAACGTGACAGAATGACCACCACCATCACCACCACCGTCACAAACACAAAGGTGGCTTACCTTGTAAAATGCTGAGCTCTTCTGCAGGGGAAAGGAGTGAGAGAAAAGACAGAGGCTGCTGTCAATCATGCAAAGCAGTGTACGGCCCGTGTGAGACACTGTGTCAGCCATGTGTTTTTAAAAAAGAAAAGTGCAAAAGAGAGATGCAACACAGCAAAGAGATGATATTCTCAGGAAATCACCAAGACAGCAGTTAATCATCTCACTGCAAAAGCTAAAAAAAACCCCACTCAATATAACTGCCTATATGTGAAATATCTTTACGCACACACACTTAATGCTGTAGTGCATTAAGACACTCATCAAGAAAACAAATGATACAATAGTATAAGAGAAACAATAGAAAACCCTGTTCAAAGAGGTTGAGGTTGGTAAAATGCGGTGTTCCTTTTGAGTTCCTACAATTTTGTCCTTCCTGTGCAAGATGTGGGTGCCACTGGTGGCCTGGGGTCAATCCACTTTTAACACAAGGGAAACTCAGCACCGCCTGCTTCGGCCCTACCACTAGGGGGAGCTCTCCTCCAGCACTTACCAAAATATTTGGCCTTTTCCTCTCTCCGTTCCTTGGCAAGCTTCTGTCTTTCTTTGACATCTGGGATGTAATAAAAATACAGAGATGTAGGAGATGAGACAGATGTGACATGAGTCCTTTCATCCCAAAAACAGCATGCATTTTATCATTTAACACTTCTAATGGACAGTTTGACAAGATAAATAATACATTGTTTCCTTTCTGATATATAATATAGATTTTTAGTCACATTTCTGCATAAACTAAACAATTACTCAATGCAACCCGGCTAAATGAAGACTTTCGCAGTGAAAATAGTGTTCACGCGTCTCTTAAAAAAAAGTTGCGGGCCATAAACAATCTGTCCAATATCGTTCTTCCGAACGACTCCTCACGCGCTTTGATAATTACAGGCGAGTGGGCAACACACGTGCACCGTGGTGAGTGGCATGTGCCGGTGTTTACAATTCACCATAGATGCATTAGTTATAATCTTAATGACATCCTCAACTCTTTAATTTTGTTTACAGCACAGTGAAGCCTATTACACACAAAATGGAACAAGGACACGTGGAAGAAGCCAGGAAGAATGGGATTATAAAAAGCTATTAATAATCACCTGGTACATCGCCAACAGGGAAAGGCAGTAGCTTACACTTTTGAGAATCTAATGCTGCTTTTGGTTTTGAAATATGACAAAATGAAATGCAAACTAATAAACCACAGAGAATCGTCTTTGCAACTCAATAGAATGAAGGTATGGTTACAATTTAGGAAGCAGTTTGGGATTTTATCCCGACCACCTCATGCTCAGGAAATAAAGACCGTAGCCACAATGGAGGGATTAATGGATAAAGAATAAAGGGGAGAGGGAAAAGAGGCTTACATTACAAAAGCCCCTCAGACTTGTTCCTTAGAGTTTGTTATGTGCTATTAGCCACCATCTGTAAGGAGTTTAATGGTGGTATAGCAGTTCTATATTGCCAGCAGGTCAAGCTAAATGCCTTCTTGGCAGCATTCTTTAAAATGGGTTTCTTTCTCTGAACTTGCCAACTTTCATTAGTGACTCAATCATAACCACGTGGATAGATGAGATTCATCTATGAGCTCATCTCTATTAATCTAGCCACATACAAACCTCATTTGTCCATATTTTAGAGGGGTGTTTTCTTTATCAACACCATTGTGACTGAAATATTTACCCAATTTGTAATCTTTTCAAATAGTTGCCGATTTCATGTTTGGATGATTAAAAAAAAAAAAAAAAAAAAAAGGAAAAGCAAAACCACCTCTACTTGGCATTGCTTCAAGTCTCAAAGGATGTGGTCATATTTACCCAGACACTAAAAAATTACCTTACCTCCAGAGAGCTGACCTACCTCCAGCAGACTGCATCTGCACACTACAGGAACTGTTTCATATCGTGCAAATTTTGCTTCCATTGCGTTAAAAGTAAACCAATGCAATCCAGTTTACAACTCCTTTACCTTCTTTGCGCTTTGAGCGAGGAACGGACGATGCGGGCGAGACAGGTGACAGTGGAACGGCATCAGGTTTTGTGTGGGAGGATAATCTCTGCTCAACATCCTTCGTTTCTGCAGACTCCATTCTCTGGGGTTGCTCTGACTCCGGGGGGCTGCTCTCCCCTTCTGGCTCTGTCCTCGCTGGACGTGTGTTTAGATCCGAGTGCAAAGCTAGTTGAAAAGGGAGACAGAACAAAACACAAGAGAGTAAATAAGAAGGCAAAAGGTTAGACACGTGTAGAAATATGGAACTTAACAAGTTAATCTGCATTCCTCTTAAATCCAGGCCTATGAGGTAGTTCAGTGGGTGATGTAAACTTCCTGAGTGGATACACATATCAAGTGTGAAGGGTGGAGTTCATGGGTGTGGCATTAGGCTCCTGATACTGTAATTATTCTATGGGATTGTGACCATTCTATTCACGCAACCATAGTTACATTCTCTATAATAATAAACTAGTGGATTGAAGGTAAAGTCAGTTTTTCAGTGTTTTTGTATTGGAAGAAGAGTTCCCCTGTAGCTTCAGTCACAGCACCATAATTCACATTTGGCAAGCTGCTGCTTGAATCGTCTACTCAAACATTAGTTAGTGCAAGCTTTAGGGCCCACACAAAGACTCTCATGGGAGGGACACTTGGCTTTGTCCCCTCATCATTGTACCCTCACAGCACTCCCTGTCTAAGCACTCTGAAGTACAGTATCTTCTGCACAGTCTCTGAAGGTAAACACTGACGAAACAAGCTGTAAATTATTAAGATGTCGGTTAAAAAAACAGCTTGAACCGCAGCGGGTGTGCCACTCGAGCAGTGACTGCAGTGTAGATTTACAATACAAATGCTGTGCTGTTCAGTGTTTAATAGTTTGCATGGAAATGCAAAAAGAAGTAATGAGACCAACGCTGCGCACCCTTCAAAAGAGCAGATGAGAGCTTTCTACAGCATTTACAATTCCCCATCCTGCTTCCGAAGCCATTAAAACTGTGTTGAAATCAAACCATATAGCTTTTTGTTCCCAACATTCTGGTCCCTTGCAAAAAAGAATCAGATTATCACCAGACTAACAAGTCAGCGAGGTGGACAAAGGTCTGCGTGAATAGCTGCCAGCAAACAAACAGATCGACCCTTTCACGACTGAGACTACAGGCGCTTGGAAGAATTCCGTGAGATACTGAGCCACACTGCACAGACTGTCTGAGCACAACTCATAGAGGCTCGTAGAGAGGCTCAGTCAGCAGCCTGGGAGCTGCGCTGCTTACTGATGCCTGACAGCCCAAGAGAAGTGTAGTATATAAAAATGTTCAGCAGCGAGACGAGACAGTGTGTTTCCCTTTGTTACACCATGCCATTATTAAATAAGCATTCCTCTTGCTGCGATGTTCTCTGACAGAGAGGGGCCATTGTTGTGATCTCTTCATGGCAACGGGACTGCAGCCAAAACTCTGCAATGGCAGTGAGCGGAGAAAGGAAGGAGGTAGAGCGGTAGTGAGATAAACTGAAAGGAGATGATGAATACTGGAATAGGTTCAGGGCAGTCTTGTAACAAAATTAGGCTTTGTGGGAGGAAAAATGGCTCAGAGCTGGACCCACTGATGAGTTGTGAACAAAAGAATTTCACAATGTGCTCTGTCAAAAACCCTGTGGCTTTTCAGCAACTAAAACCTGAAATCAGTTACAACTGCCTCCATTTTGTACCTTCATTCGACCCCTTTTTCAAATGTTTTAAGAATTGTCAAAAAAATATGATACATATAATATACATTTCAAATAATTCCAAAAAGGGTGCGTTTTTCCCCACAGATACTTATAGGGAAGTATTACAAGTAGGCTATTAACTGTGAGAGATGAGTATGGCCTCACCTTATAACTAATGAAGGATGGCCATACTCTGAGGAATTGGAGCTACAAAGATGAGGAGCATGAGAATGTGACACACTCCAGTGTTGGTAACACTCAAAATGATGAGCACGGAAACCTAAAACGGTCTGGACAGGAGCCGAGGGACAAGACGGAGGTTCAGAAATACGCCGCCTGCTGGACAGAGAAATGGTCTGACGATACAAACAATATTTCAAGGTGTTAAACCATTTTAATCCAAAATTAATATGATAGGAGAAGATCATCATCAAAAATAGAAAATGAATTCCTGCAGATGTGGTTGCATGCATGCAGGTACAAACAGTGTGGCAGCACAGTGGCAGATGGAGAAACAGCAGGTGTTTAACACAGTCGCTGAGCAATCCAGTTAGAAGCCTGCTATATTGGACAGATTGTGGAATTTTGCCTGTTAAACAATGATTACACCTTTGATCCAAAAATGTATTCCCTACATTACAGAAAAGGATCAAAGTAGTGCAATTTTAACAGCACAGGTTAAATACCCACAGTTTAAAAGGCTCTGCTGTGTGCTACTGCTCCATAGTCTCTTAAACAGATGAGGTTACCGGTAATCCTTTCCCACAAAGGGCTGTTCCATTTACTTACAACATATGACTTCTTAGGTTGGAGCAATAACCACATGCACTGAAGTTGCCCTACCCTATGTTGCCTGCCTGCCCACCTGCCCCGAGGGGACAAATAAAGTTTCTTGAATCTAAAACAGAAATTGAACATATTCATCAGGGGGGGAAACATCCATAGCAAGAAGGAATAGGTACTTTTAACATGAAATGGAAGCACTTTTATCTCCACATAAGCCGACATCAATGATCTGAACATCAATCTCACTGAGGACAATGAAACGCTCATCAAAAAAAGCAAGTCAACGTTGCCAGTGAGGACCAATACGTTTGAATCAGCTGTTTTTTAAGCGAAAATACATTTTCAGTTGTTTTCTTTCGTCAGAATGATTCTGGAAATTCTTACAGTCATTATGTCATAATAGCTTTGAAATTATTGTTTCCGTGAATGCGATCAGACATCATTTTCACCTTTTTTCACAGCTTTTTCTCATTCCTAATGCAACACCCAGAGCTAAATGTCTCCCTGAGATCTTGTAAGAATATAGGACAAGAAATGAAACATTTATAAAGCCTAGAGCTTTAACGGTACAGTACAATATTCTCTGTCCTTGCTAGTATAGCCAATAACAGCAGAACAACAACAGAGATAAGGCACAGAGATAAATGGCGCTCGTGGTTGTTAAAAATTGAAAATAAAGCACGTTCAAACAAAAGACTCAGCGCGTGAAATCAAAAGACTGCAAAGGGAAAAGGGCAGGTACTCCAAAAAAAGAGAGGAACTCAGCAAACAGAGGGAGAATGGATCTGCATCTCATTTGGGATCAGCCAGGGGACTAATGAACTACCTCATCGCTTACCCCCTAACCCATCACACCCTCGTCCTGTGGCGTCCCTTTTGCACCGAATAGGGTGATGTAAGAGGGCAATGGGGCCCAGACACACAGGAAGCACAGTGTAAACAACAAGCATTGACTGCATGCCAAAGTGTGCATGTGTGTAGGCCTGCAATTGCTTATTCAGCTGATGGAACAGAGCAAAACCCATAATACTCAAGTGATTACAAAAAAGCACAGAACCCTGCATAAAAAAAACAAGATTTGGCTCAGTCTTTACATCAATATTTAAAAACTTATCCAGTTTAATTTCTCGGTCACACCCAAGTAGCTGCATTCAAACCCAGATAATTTTATGACATATCAGTCCTCGGATCTGCAAATAGTACAATCATAATTGTACTAATTATACAATAATAGAGTATAATGAAAAACACCTCTGCTTTATACTGATTGTTTGGAAAGTGACTGCACTCCCCCACGGCATGTGAATAAGTGGATGAATAATGGTGTCTGTCAGTGGCTCCGAAGCTTTCTTCCCATCACCTGGCCTAAGTCCCTGGTATTTAACGGCAACCAGCTTCCTCTCCTATACCAACATTAAGTTGCAAAAGCTTTGCACAGATTACAGACTCCATTTATTTCAGCTGGCAATGGCTTCCTGAAGATTGGATCTGCTATTATACTGCCTCAAATATGCTTAAGCAAAAGAATCGACATAAAAGCAGCAGCTCTGAAGCTAAATTTATTAAACTGTGACATCAGAGGATAAGGAGGTATTTCTGTGCTGCCTGTGCCATTCATCATCCACCAACATGTCGTCCTGTCTCCACTAGCAACCTTATATCCAACTGGTGGGTGCGGGGGTTGGGATGTCACAGGGTATTCAGATTGTCAGTGATCATGTAGTGTCAACCAGATGGACAAACAATCATGGAACTGACTATAAGTCAGTTTTTAACTGTATCACCAATAGGAAACACATATATTGTGTTTTATTATCTGTGGTTAGTCAATAAAGCACTTCGAATCAATGCACTTGTTTATGTGGTGAACTAAAATGGAGTGTGGCCTCCTTTTGATCGATCAAAGCACATAATGAGAGACTTTATACCTTACTGACATTTTGGAGGAGCCCTGACTGTCAGGGGCAGCTCACAGTTGTTGTTTGTATTTTCCTCCCTGTATGGTTATTTTCAGAGACACAGCTTGGTGCAACAACAGTGCGAAGCAGTAATCATTGCAGTTCAACACAAAATTACGCCCAAACGTTATCATTAACTGGATTTGTGTCTCCCCACACAAAGCTCCAAAGTGTGTCGACTGGCAACAACAGGGTCAAATGTTGAGTTTTATGCTCCCAGGTAACAACGTAACGCTGAGATGGACCAAAGAAGGCACCAAATTATTAACAGTATAAGAGCCCCTCAATATGAGCAGGTCTAATAATAGAGAACAGGTCTGGTGACTGGAAATTTGGCACAGTTCAGACCATCTGGGATATTCCAGACTCGGTAGAGGTGAGTGGAACAAACCACACTTCTCTCACCTCAGCGTTCCCAGACAGAAAAACAAAACAGCTCAGTGATGTAGCTGTAACGCACCACATGTCTGCTTTTATCCCGTATCTCACAGCTAAAGCAAAAGGAAATTGGTTAAAAAGGAAACCCACAATAAACATGTACACATTCTTCTGGACCTTTTCAAACGGAGCCGTTATTACAGGATGCCACAGTTGTGACATTCTCCCACTGATTCTCCCCAAGTCATTTTCTTGGTTCCACACTGCTGTAACTTTGCTTTCCTGACTTTGACAATTTGAAACTGTCAAAGAAAGACTATAATGGACTGGTTGAAATGCTGCCCGTGTCCTTGCCTTGGGGAAATGAAGCCATTTCTTTCATTTTAATTTCAAAGAAGAGACAATTCTGGCAATACCTACTTTGTAATGCTAAGTATAATGTGGAAATGTTCAGGCACCTGGAATAAGTGGTTTCAAAGGCACTTGGCTAGTCGAAGATGGCGGCTCTTTCTTATCTTGCAGGTCAGGTCCAGGAAGCTCTTGTCCATCTGTGACTGACAGCAAAGGAAATCAGGTCCAGTGATTTTTAGTGTTCCATTGTCGGATCAACAGAGTTAAAAGCCTGAAGATATATATATATATAAAATATAGCAATGTAGCAAGATCATAACTCTAAAAAGAATTTAATTTGCGAGAGCACAAAAGTGTCCTTGTCATATTAAGGATACCTAATTAAAAACTATGAGCAAGCTCAACTCTGACCCTACCTTAAAGCACCTTTCAAGAATGAAAGAAAATAATTTTTTAAAAATCCAGAAGTTAAGGGTTACTCTGTTGCTTATAATCCCCAATATAGTGAGGGATCATTTCTGCATGGGGGTATTGACCACAGCCCCCATTTCCTGGAAGAAGAGCGCAAGAACGGACGGCAGATGATGTGAATGTGAAATGTTGGGGCTGTTCGCATTGTTTCTCTTTGGGCTTCACTCGGGGTCCGGCTGAGTGGTGTGATTTCAACATCTGGGTGCTACGGAGTGGGCGAGCGCTGGAGCGGTAGTGGGAACCAAGGTGTCACTGTAAAAACCTGACTTCAGTCGTATCCTCAGCACTCAGATTCTTCTGTTCTTTTCCTTCTCTCTTCAGACGGAGACTCTCTTCAAAGTATAAAATGTGCCCGATGGAGGCTTTGAACATATCTGAACATGAAACAGCTGGAAAGCCCCCAGTGTTCTAGACCAATGGCACTTTCTGACGAAGCATTAAAGCAAAAGAAAGGTTTATCTTGAAAATGCGGGTTGATCAGTAATTATTTTAAGTGTGCCACTTTAATCTCATACTTTAATTGAATCCAAGAGAATGTTTACAAAATGCAATTAAAATATCCCTTCACTGAAGTTACATACACTGATATAGAAATCTGATAGCTATAGTTGTCTGTAGTGCTACGATAGTTCTGGTAACAGGTATCTTCTTTCAGTTTTAACTGCTTCAGCAAAATGCCTGTGTTAATTATGACGAGGCGTAACAATAAAACGTGTCAGGTATAACAACGTTGAGCTCAACAAAGTCCTCACAAAGCTGTAGAAATAACAACCTCGAAGGTTCATACATTTGCTTCATGGTGTTTAAGGTGTGTAAGTGATCTTCTTTACACATCCTAAATAATAATGTGTTGTGCTAATAATTTATGATAGTGTTCAAGGGAAAAGGTACAGAAACAAGAGCTTTACAGCAGCTAAACTCAGCATTCAGCTGCTCCAGTCCAAGCGGAACTTCCTTTGGAGCACATATTTCAACAACAATGGAGATTTTTCCCTTTACACTTCATCCAAGTCTTGTTTGAAGGCTGATCTGGAAGTTATACAACATGGATTTCCTGGAGCTGGTCAATGTCTTATGTCAAAAGCCTCTTTCTCCTACCCAAATCCAATTACAGTACCAGTAAAATGGTCAGGGAAGGTTCCGGTTTAGGATGAAGCTAAGAGATTGATCTTAAATTCACCTTCTGTTGGGATGGAACAAAACCAACCCCCACATTTACCAAACGGTGGAAAGAAACACAAAGAAACGTGCATTTTCTTATTATGACTACTTTTGCCCATTTAGTCAACAGCCCATGAGCCTCATGTTATTCGGAGACGACAGCCTGACGACCCTCCAGACGCCTGTCCTGCACAGCCAAAACTGGGAGGACGTCTTCTGTTCTCAGCAGGAAGTGATTACATTGTGTGTCCCCTTTCTATTTCCAGAAGCAGCCAAGACATCCACACAAAGATTCCGCATGCCATGCACCTTTACAACCTCCCATTTGAGAGAAATTCCAACATTTTCCTCAAATTGAGACGTGTGTTTTGGAAAGAGCAGACATTAGCAGTGAAGTGTATGTGTAACAGATCTGACACTGACAGATAAACTGAATAAATCCAGCTCTGGCTACCGTGTGTGTGTGTGTGCTTCTATCCAGTGAGGTCGGGGCAATAATGTCAACCATATGATCTCTGCACCAGCAGGAACGGAGAACGGCTGCATCCGTGCACACGACCATCTTCTGCACTTGAAAGTGCAGCCAGAAGAGGAGCTGGAGGAGGATGCCACACCACGTATGACGGCATCATGTCAGGAGTGAGCTAAACATACCATATGGAGGGGGATGGGGTGCTACTCTTCACATTACCTCATCTCCAGCACTTTGCGTTGTTAAACCCAGTTGGTTCTGCTCTGGGCTCAAAAAACTGCAACAATCTAAATACAGCTAGAACAAGACGACTAAGAAATACAAGTATAAATTTAAATCCCCCCCCCCCCCCCCCCCCCCCCCCCACCACTCATCTTTTTGTCAACTCCAAAATTCATATCGATATGCAGGTGTTAGATTTATGATTGTACCGAGATCCGCACTTCCGGACCGATTATTCACGATTCGGCTCCCAAAAAATAAACTCTGTTCCTTTAGGTTAATCGCATTGTGGTTTCCTCATCCCACACAAGGAGACATGCAAATATAAAGTTCACACAAGGCGAGACGGTGTTTGCGGCTATTTTAACTGCGTAGCAAAGCATCTAATTTATTTATTAAAAAAAAAAAAAAAAAACCTCTTTCCCAAAAGCAGCGGGACCAACGTTCAGAAAGACTTACGTGCTGCTCCTGCTGACAGAGTCTTTTCCTCCATTTCGGCGGCAATAGCCTCCCTTTCAGTCCTTTTGTTCATTCAAACATGCAAGTTTCGCCTATTTCTTTGCGGCAGTCCTCTCATTCCTCGGGGAGAGTGCTGGCGCTGGAGGAGGGGGTCGAGTCACTCTTGCGTCCGATGTCCTGAATGGACCGGGCAGCAAACCCCAAAAGGAGGAGGAGGACCCCCCTCCCAAAAAAAAAAGCAACAGCACAAACACGCTAAGCAATTAAAATAGTACCAACTTGTTGACGAAGGCGTTCCCGGGTCCCGGTACCGGTGTGCGCCAGAGAAAACCCGGCGTCTGGGGGAATTTCGGGGTGAGAAAGCGGAGAAGAGTGAGGAAGTTGGTGCGTCTGACAAGCCACAGCTGATGCTTCGCCCCGTCGGATGCTCTCTCACCGGCCTCTGGAACGGACTGTACCATCGCGGAGAGGGGGATGCGGTTGTTCTTCCTGCACTTACTGACTTGCAAATATCCATAATTAAGGATATTATGGACAGAGATGAATTATATAATAAGGCTATATTCTCTGTTGTGTTGTTATTATTGGAATATTAAGAAAACAAATTAATTTATCGCTATTAATGGAATAGGTTCTTCCCGTTAGATCTTATTGGTTTCTCCCCCTTTTTCAGCATTAAAACGTAGCCACAGGAGGTCACAGTTCAGATTCAGTGTAAAACTTTTTAAATTATGAACATCTTCTTCAACAGTTTAACCAGTGTTCTTGACTCATTATTTAAACGTCGATCAAACATAATGTCACATATATTAGCATGGAAAAGATACAGTAAATAAATTTTACTTACCATTTTATAGTTAACACAACACACAGGCATTACAACATTTCTTTGTAGATTATACAAATGTTTTAAATATTTCAAATTAATATAGGATGAGGCCCAATACACATGCTGCACCTACCAATGCTTGATGCTGTTATGATTTATAAAGTCTTAAGGTTCCCATGAATAATTGTAAAAACAACACTGGATTTTCCTGTCGGCCAGGTTTCTGTTTTGAGGGATTGATGTTTGATGATGTGTTAACAGGTTAGTCCACCCAGTAAAAAGGTACCGTCACGTGATCTGATCTGTTTTGGTTTTTCAGTGAGAAATTAATTCCAGGAACAAGAGAATGTTTGCTAAGTAACTTCTTCGAAGTGTCTTCCAACCACCTGTGGAGCGCTCCTAGCATCTGCCAAGGTGGGGGCTGGGCCAGAGGCCTGATCGGCACGCTTGAGAGGGGACACCCACTCAAAAGAACACTAGAGGGGTCTTTTGTGCAGCTGTTGAATCTTATTCAATCAGTCACCCAAGGACCACCTGTTACTGCAAGGGGAAAGTGGGGGATGTAAAAGAAGGTGGGGGTTTCAGTAGAACACGTTACAGATTCCACAAACTTTAGACGTTAATCATATTGATAAAGCATTTTCATACATCAAGTATTTTTTGCTGCTCAAGCATTTGCAATTCAGAAAAGATCCCCTGACTTTCCAAAGGGAATTCAGAGGAATGTCTGGCCTCCTTTAACTAAACCTTTTGAAGCTCTTCACCATTTCACTTTCCTCTGTGCCCCCAACTAAGAGTTGGGGGCACAGAGGAAAGTTAGGGTGTGCACTAGCACACCCATGCACACTGTGAAAAGTGGGAAAAGTGTTTCTATTTTAATTATAATTAATACGTTTATTAATAATTCATCATTTCAATTAAAACTGAAAGCACATTTCTAAATTGGCAGAATGAGAAAAATAACAACAATAAAGCATTATTGTTTAGCTTAGTTTATGCCAGGAGTTTGAGCAGTAAAATGAAAGAGATCAGAACAAAAGCAAGTCAGGCTGCCCATGTGTCCTGCGGTGCTAATGACCCATTCGAACTAAAGTGGCTGTAGTTAAGAGAAAAAAACAGCACAGTTGCCCTCAGTTAACCCCATTTACAAGTTCCTGAATTTGTAAATGATTTAGTTACAGAGCAGTTTTTGTCTCTACGGTCTCATTTGTATAATCTCTTTCAGGTCATGCCAAGTTCAGTAAGAAACATCTAACTACTCATCCACAATTCACTTATGTGACCATTAAAGACAGGAAGTTTAGAAACCCCAGCACCATCTTCATAAGAAGTTCCAAGACGTTCTATAACACAATGAAAACTCGATCTGAGAGTTGTCAAAAAAAGATTTTGCGGCACTATTACAGCCATCAATAAGCCCTTGTCAAGGTCTGGGTTTAATCATAGAACAATAATATCCCCAGAGGGCACAGACACAATCTACACTACACGCCTCTGGATACATCACCTCTGAATGCAACGTGATGGTAGCAGCAGTGGAGTAGCACAGGGAAGGATGAGCATGAATTAACTCTGCTCTGTTTCACTACACTAGCACTTGATTGCAAGCACTTCAGCATGTGTTCAGTTGGCCCCATATTTGACCCTTTGCAACATTCATGGCTTAACCCTAAAACCCTACTGTTGGGTAATTTTTCATTGTGGGTGACTAACTGTGATGGTAGTGTTCTAGGGTGTAGTCAGATGGGTCAAAGATCAGGCGTACGTTCAGGGGGCCTGAAACAAATCATTTATAACTGTGATGCCTTTTGTTTCCTGTAGAGTGATTAAATCAGACACTACATCACATGTGACACTGGCAAAAGCCAGAGAGGTCCACAGAGAGAGAGAGAGAGTGTGGGAGAATTCCACTATTCTTTGTGTTCTTGGGTTCTGGGGAAAAGAGCACTGGTTGGTCTGAATCACCTGAAATTAAATGAGGTGAAGTCCCGATGTCCATGTCCAACTTAATTGACCCCCTCCCCAGTGTTGGCCATGTTCCAAGGTGACATCATCAACCTTTCAAACTCTGAATACTCCCCAGCGCGAGCAAATGATGGGAAGTAACCAGTCTCGTCTGGTGCAAGAAGGCACCAAAACCTTCTAATGGGAAGTATGAAAAGATATAATTTCATATGTTGGCATCTAGCACCAAGTATGATAGGTTTCAAAAGGAGTTAAAACTTGGTGGAATGTGGTCACTGGAGTCTAAGTCCTTTAATTACATTTACTTTATATTTATTTTCTATAATGTGTTAAACTTACCTTAATTCAACCTTTGTGTTTTTCGAAAAATAACCCTAAAAATTGTGGATGTTTCACTTGCATTCCTGTCAAGTCTTGTCTGATTTCGCAGAAAAGTGCTTCACGATGCCATCTGATAAGGCGAACCAGAACGATTCACACACGGTGAAGCGTTTAGGAGCAATTTGGGATTTGGAATCTCAACAGCGGACATTTAGACATGACTGACTGCAGAGGGCAGAGATCAGATCAGCTATCTTTAGGCGCTCTGCCAACCTCACGAATGCTCGATCACGCACAAACTCCAAAAAGCATTGCACGTTCATAAATGTCTATGTGTGACCTCTTGGGAGGATCTGCAGTGATCTCCCCTAGCTTCCCCTAAATACAGTACATGCAACAAGAAGTTTGGGAAGTAAATTGAACTGAGATATCAGAAAGCTGTTGTCCAGTAAATGAAATGGACATTTGCTCAGAGCAACCAGCCAGCATTCCCTCTCTTCAACAACAGGTGGCATTTCCCAGGGGCCCATTTTCCCATCTTCCGTGAGGAATGCTGCTCCACAGCAGTATGCCTCAAACAGCAGGGAGACCATGACGTAATGGTCGAAAACATGCTATCAAGAAGCAGGGCCAAAACACGTGGAATCGGCTCCTCTCTCTGCTCACCCCCAGGGCCCCTCTCTTTTCTCCTTGTACTCTGTCCCACCCCCGCCCCCTACCTCCCTTCTGCTCCACCGCACACACTGTTTATGAGTGCATGAATCGCTCCATTTCATCCTGCCCAACTCCCAGCTCACTACCAACCCCACAACCGCTTCTACCCCCCCACCTTTAGCTTTTATTACCATGACAACACACAATGAGGAGAAAAAGAGGGAGAGGAAAAGAGCGGAGGCACGAGAAAAAGGTGAACGAGAGGGAGGGAGCGTGTCGTGCTGACCTCTGCTTCTATTTTTAAGAAGGGAGATGACCACAGGAGCGGAGGGTTACCCTGACCAACAAGAGCGCAAAATCAGCAGCAGACAGCCTCTCAAACAAACCAAAAAAAAGAAGTCTGCTTTATTATGAGCAACGCTCTTCAGAAAGGCTTCTACAATGTGTATTTTAGCAGACTGAGGGAAGGCATCAATTGTTCATGCTGAACTTTGAACAGAAACAGTGCTACTTTAGCAGGACTGTGGGCGTTTTCAGACTTAAATAAGTAATATTCATCCTCAGGTGATACTGAACTCTTGAGAAATGTAGTTATACGACATGATACATCTATGAATTCATGAAACATTGTGATCAAGCTGTGTTAAATCTGCTTGATGAAATATATACTAGATATTTTGTGCTTTCTTATCTTATTATAATATCACGTTATATGTTGTACATTTCCGCCCATTTGTATTGGAAATCATTCATTCTTTGTCATACGGATCAGTGGCCACCGTCAGACAACAAAGACTAAGGGTGAAAGGTCTGAGGTCACACACACACACACACACACACACACACACACACACACACTCACATAGGGAGATTAGTTGCTTTAATTCAACTCCCTGGATTACTGTCAGGATTAAACCTATATGTATTAAATCTGCTGAAGGAATACTTCTATCCAGCTGTAAACACAACAGCTGTCCATCACTTGTCAGGCTGCTAATAAACCATTCCTTTGCAGCGTAAACCGGTGTGAAATGGAAAAGATAACACAACTTTATTAAGCGTATGTATTCACTCCTCCCCTTGAGGCTAATGAAAATGCAATAAATTCCTCAGCAGCAATTAACAGTTACCAGTTATACTATAGTCCATCATATACTAAATCTATTGGAAAGCATACAAACGCAAACCTACTCTCATGCAATCATGCACACTTCCAATTCATTGTAAGATAGAGAGACAGATGAGCCAGTTTATAAAGTTTATGGGATGGATGGCTCCGACCTGATATACTGTATGTGCATGTGGTAAATATAGCCAAGCACCCACAGGCATGTGAGCGGGCATATGGACAAATCTGCCATCCTGTTTATGAGCTCTGTTAGACAATATTCTAATTTGTCCATTTTTGAAGCATTAATGTGCTCTTTTGTGAGACCACAGACTTTTTGAAGCAGGACAGTCTCTGTGAGCTGCTACATTACTTATCAAATCTGCCAGGAAGTGGCTAAAATTAGACTACTGCAAAGGTGAGTCTTGAACAGTGTGATGGCCCTGAATAGACAATGGCATGCTTTATAATCTCCAGAGATTGCGAGCCTCCCAGTGTGATGTCCCCAATCCTTAACACCCCACCCACCCACCCGCCCACACACACACAAAAAACAGTCCTCATTATCTTCCCATCAGTGGCTTTGGTTCTACACCAGACACAACAAAGGTTGGAGGATTTACTGTAGATTAGGAAAATGGCTTTGAACACAAATTTCACTCTTTCAGTACGGAAAAGGCCTCACTGTGCACTCACAATTTTGTGTGTATGCCTGATTAATTACATCAGCAAGACAGCTGTAATGCAGTTGTGCCTTTACTCACATTACATTTGATCATCTGTAATCCTAAATGAGGTGGAGGCGACGGTGGCTCTCTGCATCGTTGCTGGGAGGCACTGACACAGCACATCAGTCACGTTTCTAATTTTCCTGATGTTTAAGATTAAATTAGTTCTACGATGAACACACACTCATAAACCATTTTCACTCACACAAAATGTAATGATGCCTGATCTCTATTTAAGGAAATAAAGTGACAATTACAATAATACAGCTTGAAACACATTTTGTGGTCATCTCGAGTCTCTTGCCATTGAAGGTGCGGCACGTGTTTGAAGATTTACTCGGAATATCAAAATTCATTAATGAATACTAATCATTTTATCTCCTTATCTAGCATTATCCTCATTATGGGAAAAATAAGGACGGAGGCAAAGGATCCATGGTCTGGAACTCACGGCAAAAACACACACAACAGAGATGACACACACACAGTCATTGTTTCTCAGGAGATATCATCATTGTGAAAACAGATGAGTAAACGCGGATGGAATTTTAGAGCCGTCTGTCTTACAGCCAACATCACACCGAAGTACCTCCTGACTGCACGCACTTAAGTTTCATTTTTACTTTCCACAAAAGGTTTTGAAAGAATTAAATGGACAAGAAAATGAGATTTATTATAAATACAGTGTGACCTTCAACCAATAATATGCAACGGTTACATTGACACAAATGATGGATTTTCATTGTACTGTGACATTTGATAAAGGATAAAGATGCAAAGTAAAGTGCACATGAAGCCAGACAAAAGCCAGTCTTAATACTACTCCTTGCATAATGTTGCTTTGATAGCAGAAGTTGTTTCTGCTTAATGCAAAACACAAAGCCTCAACAAGAGGCATCATTAAAATGTGAAGTCAATACTTCCATAGGCAGATACTCTATTCTACTAGTTGAAGCCCTGAGAAAATGTCCAAATGTCATCCAGACAACATTTGTCAGACTCTTAAATTCCAACATTCCTTTGAAATAATGGAAGCTCCCGTTGTTCATTTAAAATAAGCATCAATAAAGGAAACAGTGAGATCCAAAAGGTTTTCCATTTCCTTGTAGTATCTAGCTGATCCTGGACCAGCCTGTCAGCTTTGCTGAACGACGCCAGCGGTGATTAAAGAGTAGTGTCCTTCCTCTAGTCCTTCCCTTTGTTGAGCTGGTTATTCCTGTGCGCTGTGATGGCTGCCCAAATTCGACACAACATGCCACCTCTGAAAGAGCAACATTGTTCAATTTGTGGTGCGACGTTACAAATGATTCAGAAGTCCATAAGAGATCTACCATCCATAGTTGTGGCAGAGTAGTAGTGCTGATTATTAACCTGTAGTTCAAATACAGACATTTACCAACTAGTTCTGGATATTTGGATGTACAATGGTGACCTATAAAGATTCCAAGACTGGCTTATTATTAGTTTTCTGCATCTAGCCTGACGGTAACATCCAACCAATCCTCTTTGGAGCTTATGTGTTAGTAAGATAACTTAAACAGATTTTATAAAATGTTCAGGAAATATTGATCAACGGAGGATTACATTTTGGTCATTTCAAGGCGGCCAAGGGACTTTGATCATAAAGCAACTGACGACGTTAGGAAACCTTGTCTATCTACTGCCTGTATACACACACACACACACACACACACACACACACACACATATGAAACTGCAGATGTATGTCAGAGTACTTGGAGAAATGCGCTGTGTGTTCTAACTTGTGTCAAAAGGTGACCTGAGGGTGAGGTGTGCAGATGCCTCACCTTATTCCACAATACATCAAGTCATCCCTGGAGGCCAGACAGAGGAGACAGTCCAAAGTGAACCTGTGAGAGAGCAACTAGAAAACAGGAACACACAGGTGTATGTTATACCAAGCACCACTGGGGGTGAGCAGAGACTAAGGGATGAGCTTCTGTTAATCTTACCTTATTAACTGAGTCTTGATCAACTGGGATGGACTTGAGCCAGCACACCAAAGCCTTGGCTTCAGGATCTGAGTATGTGTGCGATACCAATGAGTCATCTATAATGGACAGATCGAAGCCTTTCAGACAGGCTGGTGCATTACAGCGTGGATGTTACACTCCATAAACAACACTTAGTACTTTTTCTTCTAGAATACTATGGAGTCACTTTCCGAACACGAGTCAGGTGAAAGCATCTGATCATCTGACGAGCTGAACATCGGCGTCTCTGACATAAACCAGTCAGACAGAAATCCACAGCCTGAAGCCGAGGTGTGTTCAGTTAGCCGAGCATTAAGAAACTATAATGAGAATCACCGAGTATACTGAAAATCCAAACAGGGCTTGGCCACTTTTGCAAATTCTTCCCAAGTTGCAGCTTGTGCGTCAACCATCACACAACAAGTGGGGCGCCAACACATTATATTCCTAGACAAATGTAAAAATATTGGGTTTTTGTTTATCAATATGTACTTGGGAATCTACATTTTAATTGGTCTAATTAGAAAATATGATTAGCGCAGGTTTCTGTAGAAAACAGTCATTAGTTAATGTGGATTCAAGGTGAACATCAGATCCAGCTCAACAAATATTTGTCTATTTTTTTTTAGAGTGCCTGCAGCACTGGGTGGGTTGGTTTCTGCACATCAGTGTCAAAGCCAAGAGAAGAAAAACCTGCAGAGTCTATGTTTTCTTATGTTTCTAAGCCTCACACATTGATGCCAGGTGTAAATGAATGTGGAATAAAGGGGTGCCTTAATTTGAGATCACCACAAAAGAATATAGAAGTCTAAGCATTTAACCTTCGGTGGCAGCGGCTGCAGTCCTCAGTGCATCAATCTGTTCCTGTTTCCTGCAGACGGAGCTCCTCAGTAGCTCCTGGTACTCTCTCTCCTGCTCATTCAACTGACTCAGCAGTCTGGAAACACAAATTAACTCCATGACACAGCAGAAAGCAGTGCTGCTCAAAGTTACAGTTAATCCCTGTTTCTTTGCCAGCTCAACATGTCTAAAAATGTAAAAATATCTGAAAGGTACCCCAAAGTCTCCAGTCGTAGGTTTCTTAAGGTCTCACTGAGGGGGCAATTGCTGTCGAGGTCGAGGTCTATGGGGTAGTTGGGCCTTCCTGTTTGGACATTCTCTTGTGTGGGAGTCGTCTGTGTGTCTGCTGGCGCCACCAGCTGGTCAGGAACAAGAACAACTGGAGTGTCCGGGCTTGTACGCTGCTCTTCTGGATTACTGTCCTCCACCTCAAATGAGGACTGCAGCTGGAGTTTCAGCTCTGAAACATAGAGAGGAGAGTGAGGAAATGAAAGGGGTGGAAAAAAATAAAATGCTCATAAAACTGCAGTTTAAAATGAAGCTCTACGTGGAAGCAGCACAGTGATGGCGTCCTGGACTGCCTGTCTCAGTAGATTGTCCAGGGCGAACATCCAGTGAGGTTTCACCTGCTGTTGCTTCAAAACCTTTTTCACCTATGCAGAGAGAAGACTGTGAGGAGCAACGATCCAGCAAAAAGCTCATTAAAATTGTAACAGCAGTATCTTCCTGAGACTGCAGTTTGAGGCACGTACAGCATCTTGGAAGCTGAATAGCACCCCCTGGAGGCTATTTGCCGGTATTGCGGCATTGAGCAGCTTAGTCCGAAGTTCCAGCAGGCGACTGGTCAGCTGCATCCTGTCCGGGGAGCGGATGTTTTCCCGCAAGCAGCAAATGAGCTCACTGATGTGGTCTGCACTTAGAGATGATCCTTCACTATGCTAAAAAAAGAAAAAAACACAACAGTTGTCTCCCATAATTTTGATAACTGGCTAAAATTAAAAATAATAATAAAAAATTAGGCCCCTTCACGTTCATTTATCTGTAATTAAACTGACCAGAGACAGGGACTGATTCCATTTCTATACAATTAAGTATTCACTTATGTTGTTTGTATAACACAAACCTAAAAATTCACTACACTATGGGCTGCAGTTATTTGATGTCGGGGTGTCTTTCTGAAAGCTATTACTCGCTTACCTGAGGCACAGATTCCTGTATATTTGAAATAACAAGATTGTTGTAGTCGGTGAGGACACGGTGAAGCGTGGCCCTCCTTTCACTGTCCTTTCTGAGCATAAACAGACCAACACTCTCCTCAGTTGATACTGGGCTGCACTGCATTTCTGATGGAGAGTCTTCTGGTAGTCTGGACAGAGATGTATAATCAAGACATTATACCGAAAGGATGCGGTTTACTTATTCTTTCAAATGGCAGACATTTGGGTGCGGGTGAAAAAAAAAAAAAAGCTTTCAACACAGGATGAAGTCGGACCAATCTTACTGAAACCTCAGTGTGGTTTGCCACTGATGTCAGATCCTGCCAAATGATGGCGAAAACAGATATTATGTGGGTCCCTTCTTCTGCTGAGTAATGAACTCACGGCAGGAAGCTGCTGCCAGGCGGACTCTCTGATATGTCATTCGTCTTGAGGGCTGACAAGTGCCACCTCAGGTCCAGGGAAGCGGACAGGTCGATCGAATTGGAGGGCGAATCAATGTCCTCCACAAAGATGGAGATCGGGACAGAGAGGCTGCGTTGATATTCAGCTGCAAAACACAGCAAGACCAGGTTAGATGAGACACTGAACAAATCTGCTCAGGTTTCGGGTGTCAGGTGCACGTCGGGGCAGGGCAGGTTCTAGCGGACCGTGAAGGAATTCAGGCAAATTTGACTGATGATTCACCAATACTAAGGAAGTCTTTGGGGTCTGGCTCCTGCACAGCTTTGGGCTTCTTCCTGGGCTGTGACCTGAGGAAGGCATCCATTAGCAGCTTTGAAGCTGTGGCTCGGTCATCGGGGTTCGGCGTGAAACAGTTCATGATGAACGCCTTTGCTTCATCTGACATACATTCTGGAACCTTGGGGTGGATCTTAAACATGCCCACCTTAAAGGGATAAATAATAGAACGTTATTGGTTATTAGACAGTTAAAATGACTTAATTCAGGCTGAGAAATATTGCCCATACAGCAATATGAATGTGTGACCATTTTTTAAAACCAAAACACACCCATATTCATTTACTTGATAATCATAAAATACATTAAAATCATTACTATTCAGCCTGAGAAAAATGCGCATGTCTGCACAAAGATTCAAGTGTCAATCAGTCAAATGTCACTTTTACAACCAAAAATCAACCACAAGGTGATTCAAACGAGTCTAACTCAGGTCCTCCAGAGTTCTGCTTGATGGAAATACCATAAATGGTGCCACCATTTGTCTTTTGCACGCACAGCATTCGCAAAAATACACACAGCTTTCCCTTGTTTACCTTAAACATGGCTGCCTGAGGACTTCCCAGTTCATGGAATGGGGTTTTGCCTGTTGCCATTTCAATAATAGTGCACCCCAGAGACCAGATATCAGCTGGTTTCCCATAACCCCGAGGTCCCTGGTCTATAATCTCTGGGGCCATGTATTGCAGAGTTCCTATGAAATCAAAATGGGTAAACACATCTTACTATTGCAGAAGAGTTGAAGCTCGAGTTCCTTCGAACGGACCTTACCAGTAAAGGTCTCGGTGCAGGGGTTGATCCCAGCTAATCGTTTGGAGGTCCCAAAGTCGGAGATCTTCAACACTCCGCTGTAGGTGTTGATCAACACGTTGTCGCCCTGATGGCCAAACCAAACACACGGCGGGTAGTTTCACTAGCGTGAGCGTCTTTCATCATAGATCTGAAGAGAAGGAGGGAGGAACGCTCACCTTGATGTCCCGGTGGACAATTTGATTAGCGTGAAGATATCTGAGCCCCTCGAGGATCTGTTTGGTGTAGAAGATGATGGTTGCTTCATTGTCTTTCAGAGGGCCCCACTTGGAGCGCAGCAGAGAGGACAAACTTCCTACAGGCAGGACAGACAACAAATCAGAGTTTATTTTAAACAACCCCATTCTGGTGCAAAACCAAAAAAAAACCAACAAGTCGATGTTTCGCAATGTCCAACTAAGCTGAATGGATTGGAACTGGTTCCATTATCTCAAAGAATTTTTCACTGATGAGCTGAACCAGTTGTCAGAACCACCCACCGCATCAGCAGATGTTACAAAATCACACTTGCGCAATCGCAGCGCGGGGATGACGACTTCCTCCGAGCTTTACAAAAGCTCGATCCTTTTAGACACATAACGACTCAAGGACTTTGGGAGGGCGTTACTTAAGCTGAGGCTCACAACCAAGAAAAACAAAATGTTCCGAAGCGGGCTTTTCATGTTTGTTTTTTTTTCCATTTCCACGTAATTCAGTATGACTTAAATGCATTTTGTGGTTAGTTAGTCTTTCCTGAACTGTGTTCAAGCTGTCCTAAATGCAGCTGCTGGTTTTTCAACTCAAACTACCCCCACATACAGTATCTCCTGCCTACGCTCCGCTACATTGGCTTCTGTTAACTAAAGAGGCTGGCTCCAAGTGACCCGTTTGACAGTCGCATCTATCATGTTCTCTCAAGGTCTTTGAAGCTTTCTTTGAGAGAGAGAGTTTGTGTTTTGCTTATAGAGGCTTTTTTCTTACTGTGGGCATTACTTAGGTGGGTCTGTCACATGTTCCCCCTGCATATCTTTGTATGGATGAAGCTAAATTTGCCTAAATGGCGTTCATATTAGCAGATTACACTGAAACAGAATGCAGAGGGCATTCAGTAACTTTCTAAGCACATATTTGAATTAACCCAAGTTTGAATGAGTGACTCATTTTACCAGTTACTCACAAACTTTGGTGAATGTACCAGCAGCAGTAGAGCTGGGGATAATGTTGCTATATTTATATATCTTTCATTTTTCTGCTGGCATTTGCAGATTTATCTGCGGCCTAATGAAACTGTTACGAAGAAAAAAACTGTTCCTGTTCGCGGACGTGCATTTTTACTGCGGGGCACAGGATGGCTGAAAAGAAATCAAATGACATTTTATTTTGGAGGCGAGTTTAAAGCGCAACGCTGCAGTATTCCTCAATACCTCCAGGTACTTCCTCCATGAAGATCTTGATGAATCCATCCTGACTGACGGAGCCCAGGTACTGCACAATGTTCCTGTGTTTTAGCCTCTTATGCAGAGCTATTTCTTCATGAAGGGGCTGCGAGTACCTGGGAGAAACAGGGATGATACATATATGTAATATCACAGAACAGAACCTTCACACAAGGGAATCTCTTTGATGATAAGAAACTGGTAGAATTGAGGGTTCTCTGTATTTTAGAGACTTCTGGTGCGGATAAAATCAACAAGAGATGAGAAACACTGTTAGAACATTGCTTCAGTGAATGCATGGCTTTTCATATTTCTGCTCCACAATAGAGAAAACTCTGAAGAAGATTACAAAATCAGCAGTGTGAGATATCAACAGAGCATCATCTCTGCCAACTCTCTTCCTTTTTGGGTGTCGGGGAGGAACAAGCTCATGAGAAATGCTGCACTTCAGCCAATTTCGATTCAAAGGAGGGGAAATAAAGCATTTGCTTCTCATACATGCTGTCCTTTTCAGGGATTTCCTTGATGGCGATGCGTACTTGGTTGCTCAGGTCCCTCCCCGCGTACACCACGCCATACGTGCCTTTACCCAGAACCACGTTGTCACCATTCTCATCAGTCTCGTAAACATACTGTTGGAAACAGAGGAGAAATTCTGAGGAGGTTCTCAAAAAAAGGAGAGAATCATACACAGGTGGGAGTACGGTATTCAACAAAGGCAAGTGTTCTTCTCCATTTTTAAACTAACGGCATGCGTGCAAGATGAATGGGGGACTTGCCTCGATCACCCCCTCGGGAAGATGATCCAGTTGTGTGGACGAATCTTCAGCCTGCTGAAGGAGAGAGTTCACCAGCTCACAGAAACTGGTGAAGAGAAGTAGAATCGGCAGTTAAAGTACGGTAGGTGGTTAGCCTGGTGATTTTCACCACAGGAGCAGGAATGTTTTTACATAATTTCCTTTGCAATACACATTTAAAATCACACAAATATCTCCCCCCCCCCACATAATGACAATAGAGCTATCTGATTCTTCTTCTTTTACTGCACAAACCAAATAAATGCTGTGGTAAAAATCAGCTTCCTGGAGACCAGCGCACACACACACATACACAAACACACACAGCTGGTGACTCACCCATTACAGTGAAGCTGAGAGGGGAAACAGAGCTGGAAGTCATCTGAGTTGTAGTGGACATACAGGAAGCAACTCCGCTCATCAATCTTTGAAGCACTTTAGAGAGAAAATGATGGACTGAACTCTTCAAATGTCTCATTTCTTTGTTAATATGACAAAACCCTAAAAAAATAAAATAAATGAAAACCACAACCTGGTAGCAAAATAAGTCAGACATTCTCTTTTGAACAGTGCTCATCAAGACATGTTTATACATTTTTAATATCTCAACGTCTTAATGGTTTGTTATTTAAATATGTGGGATATGCTGGCACTGCAGCTGTTTTAGGGACTTGCAGCAGAATGTCCTCACTGTTCTTAGTTTATGCAGTTAAAACTAAAAAGGCAGAAAATGTGTAATTTTTCTTCCATAGAAAAATGATTAGGTAATTATCCTTCCTCTTCTGTCTCAAGTTAAGATGATGTCATTTAAACCGATGATGTCACTGAGGAGAAGTGTTGCTTATCACCCAAAGTATGGTATAAAGTCAGCCAGTCATCATTTGCAAAGATTCTGGCACCCTTAAAAAAGAAGAACAAAAAAAAAGAAGAAAAAACAGGACTCCATTTTGCTGAGGAATGAAAAAAAATAACAACAAAGCAGACCGCTGTTGCTTATTAAAACTCCTGATGACCGGCGTTTCCAAGACAACCTGTATATTTTGAGTGTTTGGCCGTGCTGCAGGCTTAGCCACACCCAAAAGTGATATTTAAGAGGTGTTGGCGCAGTCTCGGCTTTACTTTACCTCACTCCCCGAATCGCAGAGGCTGGGAACGTCCACTGGTGTAAGCCTTTCTGCAGGATGAAGAATAAACACCGCCTGAGTTTGCTCATACACAAAGACGCAGTGACAGAGCAGATTAGACTGCGTGAATGCACATAGGCCTGTGAGAGAAAGTAATGCCCTGAGCACTCCTGCCAAACTAAAACTTCATGTGACTTCAGGAGACTTTCTGGCTCTTCCTGTTAAGGTGCACTTTTGTTTATTGAGCCTAAACAACCAGCCGTGCAGGTCAGTCAGGGCGGCTGGGGGCCGACGTACCTTCTGGGTTGTGATGTGTTTCAGCTGAACCGTGCGATTTTCATCCTCCTCGCTCACGCACAAAATGGCCGGCTGGAGGACTTTACTGGGCTCCAGAACGAGCACCTGGAAGGGAGACAAAAACTCCGCTTTTTCGTTACTCCGCATTCGTTAATCTGCTGTCACGCAACAGGGTTTCGTTTTTTCAGAGGGAGCTTCAGATGAAAAATGAATAAATTACTGATGAATGGAACCAAATCAATGACAAGACAATAAATTAATCCTTATTGGAATCTCAAGTGCACCTGTGGCGCAGGACAAGAGGCTAACATATTTGAGGAAGATGCAAGTTTGACTTTGATACAGGTTTTTTTACATTTCCATCATGTTCGGAGGCATGTCGTTCCTTCATCAAAGGACTAGAACTGAGTCACGAGCTTATATCTTAGAAAAACAATCTCAGGCACAAAGCAGAATAAACACAGCATAAAAGTAGTGTTTGAAGCGTCCCGCTTTTGTCTTACTGGGCAACGGCCGGTGGAAACTGTGGGTTTGTACGTCTGCAGAAGCAGCTCCATCCAGAAGTCCATAATCTCCTGTTTGGGCGATTTCACCTCAGGTAGTTTGGCAAACTGTCGAAACAGGATGAAGGTCTCCATGATTGAAGCCACGTACCTGAAGGACACGCACTAAAATCAATGATCCACTTTAAAAGAGGGACATCATTAACTCTGTGAAGCTTTGCGGAGGAACCCATGAGGTCCTATAAGCTGAACCAGAGCCCAGAAGAGCCTGACCTGTGCCATCAGGCCCCGGTACTCACCACACGGGAGCCTTCAGCCGGTAAAGTTTTTCACAGGCTTCAATGACTTTCCTGTGTTCGTTAGTGAGGATGTTCGCTCCGAGGTAGAAGCCGACATCCCAGTAGTCCTTCATCTTCTCCAAACTGCCCTTCCGCCCCAGCAAAGTGTTCAGAGTCACCCCTAAAACGGCACACGGCAGATATTTCTAGATGTTTGCATGTCTGAGTTGGCCCTTTAAAACAACAGGAAATGAATGACTGCTGATGGTCTGACAACATTTTAGCGTGTTTTCTGTCTGTAGCGGCGTAACAAATGTTTTCACTTCAGCAATCTTTGCATCAATCCTTTGGAACAGCGGACAGGAATGCCCGAACGCCTCCGATATCCCTGATTATAAGGCGACGCTTGAGATTTAAAATGAAATTATTTCAAGCACCGATTTTACGGATCTCGATGGAAGTCTCAAATTCATGGCCGGCTGCCATCAGAAGCACGACGACGTTGATGCCCGAGTGAAGAGTCGGTTCCGTTTCAAAAGCTTTGCCATACCTGATAAAAAAAAGGACACGCTTTAGTCATTGCACACACCCGCGCGCACACACAAAGGCGATCTGTGTCTGTACCAGCAGCAAGCCTGATCTCTGCTGCTCTGATCACTGAAGCCAGAGCTCATGAACATGTCCTTGTAGATCCGTCCACACAGGCAGTAGATGTCCGACGCCACCTTGTCACTGGATTCCACAAGCGGCAGGATCAACTGCAAAGCCTTGGCACGGTCTCCGGGGTGATTCCTCCTGACAGGGGAAGTCTTTTTTTTTAACATGGGCTCTTACAAAGCTCCAAAGTGCCGAGATTAACAGATAAAAAGAATAAGGATGAAACTAAAAAAAGAAATGAGTACGGGCTACCTGTTTAGAGCAAATATGTAGTGAAACTTTATATTCTGATGCTGCGCTATCAGACACATGGGCAGGTTGTTCAGAGTCTCCACCAGATTGATTATGGAATCATAATCCTGTAAAAGCAACAAGAAATTGCAGGATTCTTTACACCTGACTTAAATACCAAAGCACCGGGACCTTCACCGCACCAACTGAGATGCAGTTTGACGTCTTGTCCTCACCTGAATGTCCCTGTAAGACAGCAGCAGGTTGATGACGATATCTGGGGTGAGCAGCTCCACGCTGTCCAGGCGTTTCTGGATGCGTCTCAGTTCCTTGCTCAGGTCCTGCCCGCTGAAACGCTCCCGGGCCATTCGGATCTCCTGCCTGATGGACTCCCTGAAGTACTCGCTACAGCAAAGAACAGCGGAGGTGTAACTCTGAGCTCGCAGGCTCCAATAAATGCGTGTGGAATTGGACGGGAGCAGACGATGATCCTGGCTGACCTGGATTGAATGTGCACACTGCTGAGAAGATGCACCAGTCGCTCCACCAGCGGCGTCAGCAGGGGCTCCAGCTGGAAGCTGGGCTGCATCAACTCTTTCATACACGTCATCATGCGAGCATCGCAGGCAAACACTTTGCCCTGAGGCGACACCACGTACGGGATGAATGTGAAACTCCCACACTGCTCCTGTAAACCAACACAAGGATCTGAGGGCATATCAAGAGGCTCTTTCGTCCATCCTGTTCCTCCTAAACGTCTTTCATTAGCGACAGCCGCGGCCACATTCATCTCTCAGTGCAGGGATGTTGTTCTTTAATACTTGCTGTAAAGTATTGTAAAGCAGATCTTTACAATACTTTACAAAATGATTGACATCCTCTGATCAGGCTATCGATGGTCTCAATGTTTAGGTTGAACCTGAGTTGGGGGTAGGGGTGGGTTCTTCTGCTGTGACCAGTCTTTAACTAGGACAGTGGGCCACACCCAATCCTGATTTTGACATTTTGCTTCTCCTAAAGGCTTTTTTGTTGCTGATGGCGTTGCTTAGGCGGACCTTCCACATGCTCACGGTCCACACATATTGGTGTTATCCTGCTGTGTCGTTTGTTTATGTTAAAAGAAGTGATTTTATAAACTAATCTTAACTGGTCCTCACAGCGTGAAGATTACTCTCAAACAGAAAGCAAACTTGTGCATTAGCCACATGCATGAGTTTGTCAGTTTCACACCAACATTGATAGAACAGCACAGCTGTAGGATAAACTCTTGCATTTGTTGCCAAGCACTAAAGGATTTTTGGAGGTGACCCATTTACAAGAAATACAACACAACCAATGCAGCCTGACAATTAAGGAAAAGTTTGCGCGGTGCTTTGGTTGTACCTTGATAGCCTGCAGGTCGCTATCCTGCTTGTAACAGTATAAAATGATGTTGTTGGTCATGCTGAAACTCTCTCTCACTCCGAGGTGATAGAAAAGGGAAGGCTGGCAGAAAGAGTCGCTCATCTCCGCCACCGCTACGTCTGCAGGGAGAATTTTACAGCCTGGTTCAGTTTGCGTAAAGAGCGTGAACACATGCCGCGCTGGAGTCGACATGCCTGCACTTGCCTGCGTTGTAGAAACTATCCAGGACGTCTGTCGTCCCCAAGGTTATTCTCTCAAATGCAATAGTATGTAAAGAGGCGTGCGCGTCCGCACATGCGTCCTTCAGACACGTCAGTGAGAGGTTCTCCTCAGTCTGCGGCACCGACGCGTCCTCGTTGACGATGTACGCCACGGATATGGCTCTGGTCCGACTCCTCGGAGACACGACGTGTTTCACCGCGCCGTTGGCACCCGGATCCATGACCAGCGAGTCCTGCCACAAACTTCCAGCTGACACCCGAAGCGGATCCCTCCTCTTCAGATCATGCAGGCTCATTCGCCTGCGCTCCGTCGTGTACATTTCCTGCCTCGTCCCTTGACCCGACAAGCACGCTCCTTAAACCGCACAGCTTTCTTGCTTGTTTTTGTACTTTCCCCAGGTGCGTCGCCGCCTCCTCCCACGCCACATTTCCATGAACATTCCCGGCACCGTCCTCCGCCTGACCCGCCCTCCTCAGCTGCGCCTCTAGTGTGGAAAACCCAGCATTTATCTCCGAAACGGCGCGTTTGTCAACTTCCACTTCGTCTTCATGAAAAAGGACCACCCCATAAACGCACGATTCTGATATGACTTTATTTCTAGGACTAATTGCAAAATAGTATCATATATGTGCAAAACACAGATGTGAGGTCTCTTAGGAAATGGCAACCCTGAGAATGGAATTTCACAGGAAGTTAGAGCAGGTTGAAGCAATAGTTCAGTAATTACAGAATCCAGCCAGGTAACAAACACTACAAATAAATAACAGTGCGCCTGTTGCTTCATATCTGCAGAAAAGTTTATTTGAAAATGTTTAAGTCCAGGCTGAATGGACAGGGGCAGGGCAGTAGTCTGTGAAAGGTTTATTGATCAAGACTCTTGTCCCACTTGGCATCCACCTTTTGAAGCCAAACTTGACGACCTCTTTTTCTTTGAGGTCATGAAAGCGCTGAGGTTCTGTGTGCTGTAGCCAGGGCCCATGAGGTGAGGCTTGAGCCTGTGTCCAGTGGTCCTGTGTGCAGGTGTCTTCTTTACAACTCTACACATAAAAATATTGACATTTCTTTCCCTAAAAACAATATAATTTGACTGAAGCAGTAGATTTCTTCTCTCCCATAACATACAACAGCAGATCATGGTCATAACTCCGATATCAGCAGGGCAATGCGGGCTGCAACTCCTTCTGCTCCTTGAAGATCTGGGTCCATATCTACAAAGAACCCTGGGGCTAAAATGATCTCTTAGTGATGTCATTCTAAGTAAAAAAAAATCTTGGAATTTCCTATCTTGGTAAGATAAAATATTCACAAAGAATTGTAGGCCTTCAAATCGCTCATACGGTGAAACACTGCCAAGAGGAGGTGGGGGAACTTTTAAGAAGTGTCTTAAACAGAGAAAACAGAGGGAAATTATCTGTATATTAAATAACAGTGAGTTACTAAGACGCTAACGGCTCCATCCAGCAGGGATAATGTTTGTGGTTGACCTCATCAGGTATGATCTTACTTTTGCCATCCGGCTTCGTAACATCTGAAATGAATGGCCAGGCTCAAGGCACCATTCAAGAATAAGCTCCGAGAGTGGCCTGAGACAGCTGTTTGAGGAACACCAGGCTAGGGCACAGGGGTTATCCATGCAGACCTTGGCTTTTAACACCATATCTCCATCCAGAACCAGGAACACAACTCAATTAAAAAAGGTGATTGAAATGAATAGTCTTAATGTCTCCCTAAATATATCATCATCTGCGATTATTCACAATCTTCAGCTTCTTTTTAGCATGCACATACACCCCTTTAGGCCACTGGTTAGGCGGGGTTATCGGACAGGCGAAACAGAGACTCCAAGTCACATATGTCAAACTCAGTCCTCGAGGGCCACGATCCAGCCGGGTTTTCTGTCCTACCAGGTTGAAAATGCAATCAGTGGGATGGAAAACCCGGCTGGATCGTGGCCCTCGAGGATATGAGGCTGTCGCCAGGAAAGATCTGCAAGTGTAGTCGTGGCCATAATGGAGAGAGGCCAAGACAGCAGCGATTGGGGGTGATGTACATCCTCAGCAGGAGGGGAATTTCGCTCTGACAGCGCCAGCTGGAACACCTGCTGTGAAGGCACCAAACTCCTGTGGTGCATACAGCGCACACCTACTGTGTTGGCGTCCTGTGTCCTGTGCATGCAGCAAACACATGCTGTGAAGACGTCTGCGCCTCAGAGGCGGGCCTTCAACTATATAAGATCAGAACTGTGTACATTGAGTAGAGATCTCTCCGCATGCTTCCGTGTGTGTATCCTGACTGACTGACTGGATTAAAACCATCTCCTACGCAGTAACTTAGATGAATAGTTTTTCTTCTCCAAACGGCTAAAAATTCCCCAACACCAACATAACCATTCAAAACTAATTATCAGCCAATTTATTTTTGAGATGCTCGATTTTTAGTCTGTAATACTCCTCCCGTAAAGAAAGGACTTTTTTTTGCTGCATGAGGACATCTATCTCAGCCTCCACCTTCTTCTCTAGTAGGGATGGTGTTGGCGAGGGAGCAGGAGGTGGAGCAGGAGCCGTCTCGGGCCGAGCGTGAGCCGATGACGTTGAAGGCTCTGGTTCGTCTTTTGGCCCAGAGCTGCAGAAAAGAGCACATATTATTATTATTTCTTTGTTTTATTTCTTTTACGCATTTCACATGGTAAAACATGGCTGCAAAAGAAATTAGAAATAGGAGCTTTGCTCCAGGCTATGGCCTCCTACTTTAATTTCATAATAATTGGTCTATCCCACCTTTTGAAAGTGAATTTCTCCCACCTTTGAGGCAGCTCCACCAGCTGAATCAACGAGCCATCAATTTCCTCCTTCAGCCTGGTGTTGCTGGTTTCGGATTTTTCTAAAACGCCCGAAACAGTCTCCGACACCTGCGACAGCTGTTTGGCTGGTGATCCACCCTCTATACAGTCCAGTAAACGGGCACATAAAATGCTATCGCATCATAGCCAAGTAAGCGAGGGCTGCAGCCACAGCCGCTCTGGCAGCCTCCAACTCTTACCTGATTGAGAAGAAGCTCGCTTGTGTGCTGCAACCACCACTCTGGCTTTGGATTGCAGTACGTACCAGCGCTTCTCGCACTCATTACTTGTGCGTAAAAGGAGAGGGAAGGACGCACTGATCCGTCGGGCAATGCGCTCCCAAGTCTGCCTCTTCGCTTGTGCTGTGATCCTTGAACCGAATTTCCTCCTTAAAACCCCCTTGTTCTCCTCCACTAACTGTGCCAACAACAGGCACTGCTCTTCTGTCCAGTTCGGCTTTCGGGTTCTTTTTTTCCCCTCCATTACTTTGGTTATTTTGGTCTGTGAGGGTGAAGTTTTAGTCACCCGTGCTGTTTGTCGCTCTTATGTGAAGACTCAGACAAACCACGCAAACAACAGGAGTCCTTGCAAGGGAGAGCCGAGCAGCAGCTCAAGCTTCCTCTGTCCACTCTGCTTGTCTGCTGCTCGCTCGCCTCTTTTATTGGTGCAAACAGGATATGTGTTAAACAGGATCTCATGACTCCTTATCTTCTGAGAACTTCTTCCATCTTTACAAGTTCTCTTATCTTAACAACTTCTCTTAACAAACAGAATACATCTGAGTGCTGATTTTGGTTGTAAGCAGCTTCAGCACTTTTGTAAGACATTCTCATGTTCCTCTTGCCTGACGGCATTCCTCAAACACTTAGAATCTGCACATCATAGCATTCAGACAATAATAGACAGTAATTCTTCTCACAGGTTATACTGCCTACTGTATACTAAGTCAAACCGTTTTTCCCCCTACAAGGTCAACTGTTGCAGTAATGGCTGACGGCTGAGTCTGCGTTCATTAATACCAAATAGATTAAGTAGTAAAATTAGCAACATGGCGAGTATAAGAATAAGCCAATCCATATAGTAACGAGCGCATGAATGGGGTAAGTTCAAACATTTTGGAGCTGTGTCATTGTTTAATTTTGCCGAGATTCATCATCATAACATGATTTTCACAATTCCCCTGTTCATTCATTACCAGGAGCGTGTTTATTTTTTTTATTTTTATTTTTAGTAACAACCAATCAGCACTTTTAGAAGACCGCATCACACGTAGCAACGGGGTCAACCACACCTCCTGATTAAGATTAAACTTTCCGTCCCCTCCTTGCTCAAAATGCATACAGTTGCTCCCAAAAACTACTTGCATAAGATAAGATTCCTTGCTAAGAAAGCTTGAGATGACTTTGGGAATCTTTGTGAATAGGTGCCATGCTATCTCGTCGGACGGGAGTTGTCCCTCTCCTACCAAACAATGACAAATAACAGGTTTAACGACCACAGTATTCGTAACACAATGAAACCCGTCGCGACGTTTTGATGAACACTGATCTGTGGTAATCAACACACGTATAATATCGTGCCGCAAATACCTGCTGGTTCTCGACCTGGACAGGCGTGTTTTTGTGTTTTCCCAACTGGACACTCTTCCTTAAGACTATCTTAACTTTGGACTGCCGCTATGGATAATCTCTTCTCGTGTCGTTTTTCTTTTGTCATTTCACTATATACACATACAAACTATTTACAGAAACAATCAGCCGACACAAAACTACATTAAAAACAACGCAATACAGAAAGTTCGATTAATTACTGGAACATTTTGGTTGTGTGCGCATTTAAACTGTCCACTTCCGTTTCCGCTGCGGGATGCCTCGAAATTAGGAACGAAAACATAGTTCCGGCAGAACGACTTCCTCCGGGTAGACTCTTGTTGAACACTGTTACCAGGACAACGTAAAACATCGCTGACTGCGCTGTCTTAACATAAACTTGTTAGAATTTATATTAATAAAAAATACAATGGCGGCTGCTTCGAAGTCTCTCTTAAAATACAACGACCCAGTTCTGGTAAACAAAAACATAAACAAATCACTAAAGGTAGGTTTAACTTTATCATTTTCGTTTACTCAAAAACCTGCAAAAATAGCATTGAATGATCATCCTCAAGTGTCCAGAATCAAGGTTTTAATCTTCAACTATGTAGTAATATTCTTATTTTCTAGTGAAATTGCATTTTTGTTAAACCAGGACTTAAGACCATGTAACATGTGTTCAGAATGGTTCAATAATATTTTAAGGATTAATAAAAACTTTCCATTTTATAAATGATGGATATGGAAAGGTAGTTTGCATTTTTCCATAGCCAAATAGGTTCTCAATATTCATTAGATGCTTAAACCTGGGTCAAGGCCTTTAATTGTTTATAAAAATGGAGAATAAAAAGCTAGTTTATTCATGATGCTCAATTAGAGTGATAGTGATATTAGCAGTCAACACAAAAACTGTTATTTTCATAGAGACCCGCTCGCTACAGGTTCACTTTCTTCCTTCTCCACCATCCGCAAGAGAGAAGTCTGCCCACACAAAAGACAGGCACCAGCACATCCTCAACACCATTTTTCCACTCAGGTATGTCTTACATGTCTCCCCCAAACTAACATGGGCTTCTAACACACCCAAACGACGCTGTTCTAGGCAGTGGACAGAAGGAAATGACTTATGGATGCAACAAGTGTCCAGTGCGGCTTCAACAAGAGAAGATGTCATTAAGCTAGGAGAGTTGCTGGACACAGAGCTACAGCAACGACGCGCAAGAGAGAAGGGGATCTGCCCCATACGCAGGGAGCTCTATTCCCAGTGTTTTGGTAAGGTGGTAGCAGAGGATCAACGCCTCTTTGGTTAGGAAAGTAAATCAAGAACATAAAGACAGAAGACACTGGTATTTCATTACTCCTGCTTTTTTCTTTATTTAGACGAGCTGATCAGACAGGAGATCATCAACTGTCCTGAGAGGGGTCTGCTTCTCTTCCTCATCAGAGATGAAATTCAAATGAATATTGCTGCCCACAAGACTCTCTATGAGAGCGGTATAGCTTTTGGCTTGAGAGAGACCCTGCGGGCAGAGCAGGGCAAGGCCGACACAGAGAAAAGAGTTAAGGACCTGAATTATTTAACAACGTGCATTATTGAATCAAATCAGTTGAACTTCTGACATTTCTTGAGACGCCATTTACAAGCTATTCAGCTATATATCCAGCAGAGAGCACTGTTTGCCAAGGACTACTTAATTCCAGAATGTTTGTGCGGTAACAGCTTATTTCTACTCACAACGAACCTAGATTTCTGATCTGGAGGAGGAGAATGAAGAACTAAAGAAGCAACTGGCTGAAAAAAGAGCGAAATATGACACAGCTGAAAAGAGAGCGATCGGAAGGCAACAACTGGAAGAAAAGAGGCACAATGACGAGATTCAGGCCTTGAAGAGAACCATCCAGCAGCTCAAGGTGCAGTTTCCTTTTAGGTCAATGAAGTAGCTGTTTAATTTAATTTATATCATTGATAACTGGGTTGCCTGTTTGATAACGCTTGTCTTTTCATTCAGGACCAAATAAAAGCAATCCTTGCACTAAAGGAGTAACTTCACCCAGGATACAGCTCAAGTTAAATTACAAAAAGTGTAATAACAAAACTTTTTACAAATTGGTTTTAAAAAAATTTTAATAAAGAATATTTCAATCTATCTTAGTGCTTTGAATGCTTTGTCTTCCGACTGACTGTGGCTGATGTGGGAATCTTTCTGTTCTTGTTTTTATTTTTGACGTTGTGTGTTTCGTAATATCGGACCCCGACTTTCTTTCCCCTCTGAGCACGATCCTTGGCTCTTTTCTGCGGAGCAAAATAAAGAGAAAACGTAAAAACCTCAGGAAAGGAGAAACGCAAACCATTAATCTTTATCCTGTTGATCTAAGGGAATATTAAATCTGCTTGATGTCAGAAAGAACAAAAAAACACATACCTGTTTAGATGTCATGCGCCTCTGCGTGGACTCCTCATCCTCCTCTTCTTCTTTCCTGTTCTTACTGTTTGCGGCTAGATTTCAACATAGATTAGGACAAAGGATTGTAATACCAGGTTGGCTTTTGGAGTACATGGTCAGTCATACCATGTATCACTAAATACAGCTATGACAAACACAATAACAACCCCTAAAGAAGTTAGCCAGCGAGGTTGCAGCCACAGCTAACAGCAGCGATAGATAAAGATAGATAAAGCACTGTCCACACTCTACACGATTTTAGCCCAGTCATAAGGTCGCCGACAGGTTTTTGCTCTCCTTCTCCAGTTGTACGCGCGGTGACAACTGGGTCGTTAAGTGTCAACACCTTGAAGACGCCGGTTGGACCGCCGGCGACTGAAACCTGGATATCTAGCGCGCTTAAAATCCAGGCCGCAATGATGTAAAAAACACTATAGCCAAAGAGAGCAGATGTGGGGGTTTACGCAAAAAGTGGAAGTGATCAGAGCAGCAGCAGAGTCAACTAGAACAGGATCGTAGTCTTTTCTTCATTCTTGCTTTGTTTTTAGTACATAGTAATGCTCAAATGACCTGGAAGGCTCTGCCTTCATATTTGCATTGACAGCCGTCAGCTACAAAACGTTGTTTGGAGACCAAGCAGAGCATGAGGTCACGGCTGAGAGCGGTGTCGTGTAAACACTCGATGCAAACTCTCGTGTGACCACACCAAGGAGCTCAAGACTCCAGGTCAAATGACAGAATCACGTAGTGCAAACAGCACGGTGACCTGACGACTCCCAACGAACAAGGTGTCTGTGAGCGTGAGCACTGTGCGCGTGGTAAATACACATGGCAACGGGCATCGTGGAGGACAGCTACGAGGATACCGAGGAGGACACTTTTAAATAAATCCTCGTGTCGGGTTATGTGTGAACCATAAACTTAAAGTTCTTTCAGATCTATCACCATGGTTCCACTTGGCCATGCTCGGTTGCTATTGGTTGCTGTTTGTAAAACTTCTGCTTCCAGATCAGTGAAATACAAGCGAACCCTAGCGCATGCAGAGATAACAAGGTCAGCTCACCGTCTAGATGCAAAAGTGGACTCATAACTGAGCTCTCTGGGTTACATGTGGCTACATTCGGACTACTCTGGTCTGATTTTAGTAGAGCTACGGCGTCCACGTGCATTTTAACACAGGAATTTGGACTCCTTGTGTGCATGTAAACACACTGACTAAGTACCTTTTTTCTGTGCTTGCTTGGCTTTTGCCACTTCTTTCTTCTTGAGGTCTGTGCACACTTTCTCAGAAAGTGCCTTTGGTATTCTGTCCAAAGAAGAGAAGACAGCGAAAAGATGAGACAGTTTTGAGACGTTTTAAAGTGAAGAATATTTCGATGTCCCAGCATCACAGCCAATACAACAATAAAAAGAAAGATGTTACATTGAAAAAGCCAAACCTGATCGCAGAGAAGCGTTTGGATTTGGCCTGCTCCAGGAACTGCTTGTATTTAAAGATCTTGCCGTCTAGTTCACGGATCACCTCACGTGAACTCTTTGCCTTGTTGGCTTTGGTTCCTCCAGATTTAGACTCCTGGGTTTCTTCCGCAGCTGGTTCAGCAGCGATATCGTCTTTCTCGCCATCGTCGTCTCCTTCGTCGACGGCCTCGCCATCAGAGCCAGAGATGTCAGCCATATCCAGGTCAGGCATCTCGACAGGAACCAAGTCTTCCTCATTAAATTCGGGTGCCACGTAGATTTTGCCAAAATTCTGTCGTACGTTCGCCAGAATTTTCTGGACTTGCTCCTTTTGCTTCATTTTCTGCTCCTCTTGTTCATCCAAGTTGGAATCTGGATGTTCCTCCGGCACATTCACAATTAAATGTGAAGGCTCTTCAGCTGCATGTGGCTCCTTATCCTGGAATTGATAAGTAGGAATTTAGATACATGTATCTGTTTAAAAAAAACAACAAAAAAAAGCTAACGCAACCTTCACAAACCTCTTGATCCCCTTCAGGTCCAGGCGGTTTGACAAAGAAAGGGATTCTTCCTCTCTGCCAGTCATTCAGCACCATTTTTGACACTGTACTGAGATCTGGTTCACCACCCTGTAAACATATGTTGACTTATATGTTAAATAAAATAAATGGTTCTTCTTCTATATCAAATCCCATATCTTCGGAGATCCTTTCATTTGTGGTGACGTGATGTCCACACACAGTCTGACTATTGTATGAGTATGTAGTAGAGGACATCCAAGTAAGCATCCAAAAGACAAAGAGACATACAAACCTTTAGAAGCTTCCCAGTCCGAAATGCTAGTTTCTCCAGAAAATCTTCAGGGGAGTCCCAGGTGGGGATGCGGTAAGTCTTCTGAATGTATTCTGGCTTTGCGCGCTCCAGTACAGGGCCAATGTGCTCCTCTGGGTTTTTGATCTTCTCAACTTGAACCTTGAAGAGGAAAGTAAACAAGAAGGGAGAAAAGTGACACCATGGAAATTACATCATTGCATTTACACAGTGGAAAAGGACTTCCCTTTCGATATACAGTATAAGATAAACGTTAAATGCTACGCTAATCTGTTCTAGCGTAAGCCGCCACGGACGAATTGCTGGCTGAGGCTGCAGCTTATGAAAAACAACCCGACCAACACTTCTGTCTGTCTCATTTCTGTCTGTCCTTCTATCACACACACCTTCAGTTAAGCATGTTTTTCTGGATGGACAAAACCTCTCAAAGCCGATGATCGTTGTTTAAACAGTTGATTCTTTGCAGCTGATTCATTTCTGCTCGACGTGGAGTTTCTTTTTTCAGACAGGTGCAGTGTAATAAAGATGTTGGTCTTTCCTGCTGACAAGCTTTGGCCTTTTCAGAACTTGTCAGCAGGTAAGAAATTTGTTATTCTCCACCTGTCTGAAAAAAGAAACTTAAGTTGTACTTGAAATAAAAAAGACAGAATGAAGGTAATCAATCTATTCCTGCGACTCAATCTGCAGGTATTGAAGCCTGGACCCAATGTTGGCGGACACATGTTATTATTCCACTGCATTGCAGCAGGAAAAAACCCAAAACTTACTTAATACTGTAATTATTAAGCCCCAGACTCCTGCATCGTCAATGAGATATGGTCAAAGTAATGAACAATATAGTAAGCAGTGTCATTTAGGATCTAGGGCCTGTTTTGCTTTGTTTAACACGGATTCATCTTGAAATTTTGGTTTGTGCACGTTTCATTCTTTCAATACAATCCAGCTGAATTTATACTTGTTATACTTGTACATGTTAGTTTTATTATTGTTTTTTTTTGCTCAGGTTTCATAGTATTTTTTCTGTCCAACCTTTCATTTCATTTATTCAATTAATCATTAATTGCTTTTAAGAATTTGTAAGTCACTGCCACGAAAAATTAATTGTATTATCAGCAAATAAAAACCATCCTAATACTTTTGAATCCTTACAAACGTCATCAATACACAGTATAAAGTGTAAAGGGGCCAACACTGACCTCTGGGGGCTGCCACTGGTAACGCGTTGGTGTTCACTCCCAGATTTGGACAGAGGTATGATTTGTTTGGAAATGTACCAATGATAGATTACAGATGTAAGTCAATGCTTTTAAAACCCCCTCAATCACTCTTTTCGCGGGTCATTATTCTCACCCCAGTCAGCAGATGTTTTATTTGTACATTTAGCAACAGTATTTAAAATCGCTCTCATCCACAGCACTGAATTCACACTTTGGTCCTTTAAACTAGCAGGCTGCTCCTCGTCCATCACTGGATCAGGGATTTGTTCTGCAAGATCTGGTCCAACACTGACCAAGAATTTTCCAAAACAGTTCACCGTGTCATTCAAATCACATCTTTCAGTGTGATTGATAATAAATTACTTAGGTTGACTTAATGATTTAGAGTCCTTTTTATTACAGTGTTTTATTGCTAATATTTGTTTCCATCTGCCCTAATGTTACTTAACTTGATTTTGTATTTTTTGCTTCCGTCTCCTTAATTCTTTGTGTATTTTTTGTTTTTGCATTCATTCTAAAAACCCTTTTATATTTCTTCTATTACATACATTATCCCAGTTTTTTGCCATTAAATCATTCTTGAATGTTGTCATTGATACCTGCCTTTCCATTCATTACTCAGTATTATTTTCAGCTAGATTATGGTCTTATAGTCACCATGATATTCAGCAAAAACTGGCAGAGGGCCACTGATGATTAGTCAGCTTTTTGTATTGTTCACAATGTCATGTGAAAATATACTGCTTGAAGTGTGTGTGAGGCATCTACCGAAGGGACTTACCACTCCTTTGAGGACAATATCTGATTCGCTGTCCTCTGACGGGTAGACAACACCTGGACAGTCGATGAGGAAGATGCGCCTCATCAACGTGATGTACTGCCACACCTAAAAACGTCCGGTTCATTAAAACAGTTAGGACACATCTGATCTGCATTTGTGTTTATAGCTGACATACCATAAAACATCTCTGCATTCTCTGACCTATCAAAAAGGTCAGAATATGCAGAATGTTTTTCTAAATGGATATCTGTGGCAGGGGTAATGAAATTCCATCCTCAGATATTGCATTCATGCGAAGAGAACAGACGGAGAACCAGACAAACTAATGCCTCCTGCTGCAGCTGTTGACGGCACGGAAGCATAATAAAATACTTTAGCAGAGCAAACTTAAGAATGCTCCGACTGTTGCCAAGACCTCCGATAAGGCGGCTTAATTTCTTTTCTCGTCCCACCACAAACAAAATCCCTTTGTTTTCGATTCATCGGTCGGAGGGACCATGACCATGTGAGGAGAATCAAAGACAAGATCAGAAATAGAGCGGTGCCGGCAGAGGGCCCATCTGATTCACTTGATAGGTGTGCGAACGTAAAAGAGAAAAAAAAAAAAATCCCTCACGCTTGTATTTCAAGTTCACAGCTTTGGCAAGCACAAAACAGGAAAGATATTTTATTTCCCCCTTGACCCTACTTTGGACAGGTTTTCAGACCCCATGCTGGATTCCAAACCCGATAAATGGCCCCAGAGAGAGGAAATGAAAGTTTCTTTTCTATTTTCACCCTCACAACAATTTGATTCCCAGTCAGATATGAAAGAACACATGGCCGACCCCGTCTGCTGCTGGTCCCAATGACCAACACTTGAACAAGAAGAGGAACAAGTATTTTTAAAACTCAAATCACCTCATCAGTCAGTACGTTTACTTCAACGACCTCCGCCCAGAATTGGAATTTGGCATCTCGCCCAAATTCCTTTTCTCAGTTTACATGTAACGGAGAAAATCGGATAACCGATGGGAGGATGTCCCAACACTAGGTGGTAATGTTTATGTGTAATCTTTATTTATATAGCGTCTGTTACAATCCAAATTGTTTCTAGGCACTTTCCAGAATCCCAGGGCCTGACCCCCAACAAGAAACAGGGGCAAGGGAAAAACTCCCCTTTAACAGGAAGAAACCTTGAGCAGGACCAGGCTCATGTAGGGGGACCCTCCTGCTGGGTAGAGAGAGGAGAAGGGGGGAGGACAGGTAGAGGATAGGCAGAGAATGCTATCACCAGCCATAAGGGGTTGTAAGCCAGCATGGGGGTTGTGGAGCATGCGCACACACGTTGTGTAGTTTAAATCTGCTAGTTAATATGTTCTTCAGCTGTCCAGTTGTGGGCGTATTAAGGTAATAATTTGTTTATCAAAGTATCATTTAAACTTATTGAGTGTTTTATGGTTCTCTGTTTTGCTCAATAGTTGCATTTATATTAATCCTTTTAAAGAAATACACTGCACACATTTTTTTTTGGCTCTGTAAATAGTTTTGGATGCCTTTAAATTTCAGGATTTATTGTATAGGATGTAATAATACCATCAAGGACTTTACCTTTGTTTCTCCAGCAATGGGCGCAACATTGCAGACCTTCTTGGACCGCAGAGTGTTGATGATTGAGCTCTTTCCTACGTTAGGGTAGCCAATGAAACCCACGCTGATCTGTTTCTTGTCCGTGTGGAGCTGCGGTGGACAAAATAATCATCAATATAGTTCTTAAACAGCTTCACGTGGTTGTCTGTACAAGGCATAATTAAACAGGAGACATTACATCACTGAAGTTCTGCAGTGCAGAATACCAGAAAGGTCATTTACTTTAAGGAACACCAGCTATAAAAATAACATTAACATAACAGCTATAAAAAGAACATAACATTAACATAAAAATAACATCTTAATCAATCACACAATCTTGCATCTGTCGTGACATTTTCGCACTTTTCCTTTGGTGTCTTTCCCATCTGTATTGATAACCCGGCTTGTTTCATTGCTGGTTTGTTAACCCTAAAGTCAATGTTAATCTTATTGTTAACATCAACCCGGCCAGAATCTCGCATAGTTACATGCACATGGTTACGAATAAATACTTTCCTTTTCCTTTAAGTGAATAAATCTGGAATCTAAATGCTTCGATTAATCTTTTTTATGTAATATCTGTCATTTCAAGATGTGAGGAGGACAGAAAAGTTCATGCTTACCTTGCCAAATTGCCTGAGCAGCTGTATGAGGGAGCCCTTACCAAAGGAGTTGGTCAGGCTGGCATGGAAGGCGAGAGTGGGATACTCTGGGGACAACACCGCTACCCAACGTTTCTGACCCCAAATCAAGACAGAAAGAGTGGATTACACACTCCTGTACTAAATTAGATGCGTGAACATGCATGCTGTCAAAATAAGAAGAAAGGAAGGGGAAAAAAATAAATAAATCAGCATATAGATTACTCACAGTAACCCAAGTAGGGATGAGGTCACACTTGTTTAGAACAAAGATCAAATGTTTCCAAGGTTTTTCCTTTTTCAGATAGGTCTCGATGCTCTTGGAGCGTGTTCCCATTGGATCACGGGCATCCAGCACTTGGATGATGACATCAGATGAATCAATTACCTATTGGAAGAAAATCACTTGCAGAATGATCATACAACACTTAAGTCTAACCCGCTACAATTGAGTTAATAGCAACAATACCTTGTAAAGTTCCCCCCAGATCCTCTTGGACTGACCCTTTTTGAAAATTTCCTCACGAACCTCTTCCCTGTTGGGAACATTTTGAATTAAGAGAAGCGATGGCTGCCATGTCAGCCAACAAACAAGCCTTGTGTTGTTGAGAAGGACAGGCTGGAATAACAATAGTATACTTCAGATTATCCAAGTCTCACCTGACTCCACTGTCTTCAGTGACCAGGTCTTTGTCCTTGTCTGCATCGTAGTTCTGCGCTGAGGCCTCAGCCTGCTCTAAAAGGTCCTTCATATCCCCCACTGTGAGACTGGGTCGCTTCCTTTGAGCTTTAGGCCCAAATGTGGTCTCAAAACCTTCTGTGTCAAGAATGTGGACCTTGGAATTCTGTCAATGGGACAAACGGTACAAGGAAAAAAAAGGATTGCCATCAAAATTGTCTATTACATCATTTTGTTGTCTCCATCTTAGCACAATCACTTAATATGAATCACACACAGGTAATTTTCTCTTAATTTCCATAAATTGACATCACGCGTGTGATTCGGTTCCCCCCTAGAGCTTTAAGACTCTCCAGGAAACTGCAACTGAAACCACTCCCAAAAATTGCACCATAAAATTTACGTTACATGAAAGCTGTGAACTGGAACACAAATTCAATTCTTAAAAGCTTAACAAGTCAAAGTAAGTGAGAAAGGATACAAGAGGAAAATAAACCTGGCTACAAATAACAATGAAAACTTACATAACTGAGCGCTCTGAAGCGCTCTGTTCCTTGTATAACCCTGTTAAACCCACATTCCAAAGGCAGAAAAAATGAAATAAAAAAACAAAACTTTGCTTTACATCATTATAAAAAATAAACCCTCAAAGAATTACAACCTTCAAAGCAACTTTTTTTGAAAAACTTTCAAGATCAGGCATTTTCACAATGTTGACATATTAAGGAGGTACAATAGTGCAACCCTCTTATGCCAAGTCCAACGCCAACACGCAAAGGGCCACGGAGAGCCAACTGAGAATTGATTGGGAAATAGTTCCATGTTCTGCCACACTTCATAAAATCTCAATTGGTCAGAGGCAAAACAGAGGTACAATATTCTGCAAAATAAATTGGTGGAAAATCTCAGTGGTTTTATGTATCTGTATAAGAAATAAAAAACAAACAGCTCATATTATCGACAGGGAGACTTTTCTTTGAGAAACACAGGTAAAAATAACAAGTACCAATACTTTTCACTGCACTTCACCTCAAACTTACATGTGCTCTGACTCTGTCGTGCAACAGGGACATGGGAACTTTAGTTTGCTTCATCACCACACGATATGGATCCTTTTGTATGGCTTCCATTTCCTCTTGGAATTTCTGTAGGGATGACTGCTTGATCACACGGGTATTTGCTACAATGCAAAGGATGTAAAGTCAAAATTTGATTCAAAAGGTTTGGTTTCGTGTAGGTGATAACATTTATTCAAAATGAAAATGTCTGGCACGTGAATGTAATGCTCGATGATGTATTGCCTCTAAATATTTCCATTGCTGAAATCTGTGTTTAATGTATATTATGTAATAAACACCAAGGGAAGGTACAGTCAGAAAGTAAACCCAAATTATATTGATGTTATCCAGTGTCAAATCATATGAATCCCATAAATTATAATGCACACTGCAAAGTTCTTGTAATTTTAGCTAAGTGAGAAAAAGAGTTCTACGCAACCTATAATTTTCTCAACTTGTTTGCAAAGCTAGTATTTTCCTTTCATGTTTACATTCACAATATTCCTCTAGAGAAGGAAGAAGGAACACTTACTAAACCACTTGATATTTGGTTCAACTCTGGCGACAGTCCCCGGAGCCACCGTTGACTGGTATTGTAATGGCTTGATGACTTTTCCATTTTTGTTGCTGACAACAGGAGAACGATGTTATGACAAAATGCTGCTTGCTATTTCCTTGTCAATTAAGAGATTTGATGCATATAAAAAGTTGGTTACCATCTCTGTTTTTGTCTGTACATATTTAGACGTTTGATGGTGGCTCGGTCCCTCATGTTAGTCCCACCAGCACCTTTTACTCGATCTGTGGAATAACAACACATAAACTTAACATAAATAACAAAACATAAACACATACATAAACATAAAACTAATATTGTAATAAATATATGTGGTTTAGTTAGTAAGACCTGATGAAAGATAGGCTTTTCCCTAAAGTGGTCACCTGAATGTCAAGTACAGAATTTATTATGCCACAATATGACCCCTTTAGGTAGTTTCAGTTTATCCCGCTCGACATTTGAAGTTTCACTAGACACATTTTCACGCTAGACACACAATTTCAGCCAAAATAAACAGTCATTGTATACTACTTTAATAGCACAAGCAACATTAGTTGTAAATAAATGCTAAGGCTAATAAGGTTTTAGCTCACCAGGGTTGCTGCTCGAAGACGAGGGGTTTATGGAGCTTTTCCCCTTAAACTGAGGCTTCACCATTTTGACAATGTAGTCGGCGAAGCTTTCAACCGAAACAATAAGAATGTCCCCCAATAAAGGGTCGGAAAACCAGTGTATTTGTGTGGTTTCCCCGTCGGTGCTACACTGTGTAACGCACACGTGTTGACAAGGCAAAACCGGAAGAACGTCATCAAAAGAGCGACGCTAACGTCGACCAATCGATTGAAGCCTACATCAATCGAAGTGGGCATCAATCGATTCTGTCTGAAAATTCGAAATCTAAACAAACGTAAGGTTTCTTCAGCAAGTATCAGGTCTCATACGATAAATGTAGAACGCTACAGAAAAAATAAAAGATTAAAAGAAATTGAGAAAATAAATATGTGAACATTTTAGCAAAATTCTGAATTAATAATTAAACTCCACATTAATACTGAATGCACATGTATTTTGTTTGAGATAGATATTCGTTTTTTGTTTATTTGTGGGTATAAAAATATGTTTCGAAGCTTATCAGTCACATTTAGTAAAACTTAAGAAGCATATCAACTTTGGTATTTATTGCGTCCAAATATGTTTTCCAATAAGCACGTTTTTAAAACGTTATTGCTGCAATTGGAAGCTACTGCACTTATGAACCGTGCAATAAAATTTATAGAGCCCAGAGCTTATGAATTTATGATGATTTATCCAGCATGTTTTCAAATAATACAAGTCTTACACTCAGGTTTTGAGGCGCCTATTTAATAAAAAACTAACTACTGGTGCGTGTATCTATTCCAACGAAATGAGACTAATATTTATCGTTTTGAAATTTAAAAAAAAGCCAGTTATGAAAGTCTTTTTCAATAAGGCAATTATTACATTTCAAAACTGGACTTGAGTGAGAACATGTAAAAAAATAAAAATAAATAAAAACTGGAAATGCTATACTTTCATATTTCAGTAGAGGACGCCATACTGTTTCTAACTAGCAGTTCGTATCCTACCATAACTATAGTACATTAAAAATAAACTAAAGTTTATTTATCAAATTTAAATAGTTTCCCCCATCCATATGTATCAGTTGTATGTAATACAAAAGAATAAAGAATTAAATAAAAGGGGTAAAAGAAGCATATTTTCTTGTGCAAATTGCATCTCTAGTTAAAGGTGAAATAAGACAGAAAAAAATCTGTTTTTCATTCCAAAATAATATAAATTGTTTCATCCCCTCATATTTAAACTGTCTGAAACCAGTTTGTACTGTTCTATGTGGAGTTTGCATGTTCTTCCTGCACCTGCCGTTTCTTTGTTTGTTTTTTTCTTTCCAGGTCTAGATTTAGCTCGACAGCCCAAAGACACACATGTTGACAGAAGATTCTTAATAGTTATATGTGTGTGAATGACCTGGTTGTGCCCTGGGATGGACTGGTGGGAGAGCTGATTAAGAGCTGATTTCTTTCATTTAAAAATAAACCCCAATATTATTATCATTTTTAACATCAAAATATATCTAACAGAGCTGATGTTAATTCAAAGTGCATGATGATTAAGCATTAAAATGACTCCCAACAACTCAGTGTTTGCAGGCACAATGCAACAGGACACAGAGAGACCATCCATCTTTCTTGACAAGATGACTGTGATTTGGGACCGGTGCCCTCAGACCTGGGACAAATAATAGGCATAGGATTACAGGCAATTTTTAGTCAAAACAAAAAGCTCACGTCATGGAGAAAATTACAAAAGCAAAAAAACTGACTAACCTGCTTTCCAGGAAGTAAAACTGTGGTTATTTTAGAACGATTATATTAGATGCTTGAGTTTATTCATTGGACATAAACAGCCAGCTGCTCTGTCTTTTGTCACAATAAATAAAAGCTGACTTAAATGAAAGCACCACAGCACATTAACAGATCTAGTTAATGCTCTTCTTTTAAAACCTGCAGTATTTACATTAATGCTCTTCTTTTAGAGCCTGCAGTATTTGCATTAAAGCACATTTATATGCCTATATAAAAAGAAAACGTTGGAAATCGATGGTCTTGTGTGTGGAAGTGCTGGAGTTTGAGCAGGTGATATGAAAAATTGACATTATTGTCTCTGCCTTTTTGCTCTCTTTTGAGCAACAAACAGTGTTTCTTTATTTCATTTATGCCAACCTTAGTAAATGCTCCTGAGTTTAACTGACATTTTTCTTTTTGGTTTTGTTTGTTTTAATGTGTCATGTATGATCTGGGCTATGACCTGGTAAAATGAAAAACAGGGGCTAGATTTTACAGAGGCTTGCACATAAATTGTTTCTTAAAATTTAACATTATTATTAAAATGCAATTTTGAGTTCATCAGAGAATCATTTATTCACATGCCGCATAAACCATGTCTTAAAAAATATTTTAAAAACGAGGCAATAACTAATTTACGATGCATTACAAAAATGCAGCCTATACTATTCCATCACAAACAATACAACAAAGCAATTATTTCCTCACTGAAAAGAATGAGACATAATAGGGCAGGTGTAACATTTGCATTTGCACCTGACCGAATCCCTCCTTCAAACCCCTGCACCTGGCACTTTAGTTTGTCATCCTTATAAAACAAAAAAGCATCAGTGCTGAAGCAGAATGGGGTTGGAGTGAGCAACGCTGCCTCGCGAGTCAGAGTCAGTGCATTCACGTGAATGTGTGCATTCGTGGGTAATATTTCAGACAGGCTCACACGTGAGGTGTCTGCTTTGAGTCAAACGAGACAATGGGGTACAGCTTCCTGCTGGTCTGGCTAAACAAAAAGAGAAGAACTGACGCAGGCCTGAAAGTTTCTACTCCTCGTAGCCTCAGCATTGCAGTGTTTGCAGTGGATTGCCAGTATTTCTGCCGAGAACGTCATGGCATATCTGAAAGCCTGCTGCGTTAGCTTGCGTTTGCTAGATGAACATTAGGTGTGAATCAATCAACAACAAGTGCTGGGATTAAAGTGTCCGAGACATAATACTGAAGATATATCATGTGGTAAAGTCTTTTCAAGCACATGCGCAGACAGAAGTTGTATCTGCTGCACTGATGGGTGCATTTGGTTATCAGTAATAAGAGCATTTGCAACAGACAGCATCACACATGCACACATATCTCTACGTGGTAATTGGTGAAAAGTAATTGCTGAATCACCTTGTTGTCAATGTTTGCCGTCAATCTCATATTCAGTAAAGTGATGAGTGGTGATTTATACAAAAAAAAACAACAAAAAAACCTGCTAAATCCACTTCTAAATTTTGGGCTCAGAATGAAGGATTTGTTCAAATAAAAATCCATCTGGTTACTGACTGAAGTATTCAAAGATCTTTGAGAGATATGTGAAACAGATTTATGTCTACTTAGGAATGACGTGAGCTTCTTTCCAGACTTTTGGAATTAAATCATGAGTAATGCAGTCAGCGATCAAAGAAGCACAATAGAGAAAAACAAAAATGGATATGAAACATTGCTCCAGTCGCTCTTCTGGCATTGAATGATCGAAGAGCTTCAGTAGCCGAGGAGAGCAAATAGCAAACAGAACAAACTGATGAAAAAGAGTAGGGTCTAAAGATCTTGTCTTGTCTCTCCCTGTCTTATTTGGCAACATTTTAGTAGAACCTTTAATTGAATTCAAAGAGTCAGTTAAAGTAAGTAAATTATACTTAACGTCAGGTTTGATTTCTTCATTTTTTGAAAACAAGCCAGTAGAAAACTAATGGACCCCAGGACTTGATACCTAGGGGCAGTGAGTTCATAAAATAAGATATGAACCAAGGAGACATCCACTCATACTCTTAGTCCTGCGTCTTTTCTCACCTGGATTCATCATCACAACAACACAATCTGTCTCTAACCTTGTGTCTTTGTTTTCATCTAAACTCAAATTCCCAGTAATTGAGTTTGAGCTCGACGTGACGATAATTCTCATTCATCTTCATTAGTTAGTAACAGCAACCAGTCATTGTTGGCAATCTCACGGCCATCCCTGCAGCTGATGGTAACAGCAGGAGGCAGTTTTTGGAACTTTGATGTTTTCCAAGAAGTCAACAACGTGAACCAAAATGTTTCAGTTTTGGTGAGTTTTTTTTTTTTTTTTTTTTTTTTTTTCTGATATGATGGATATCTCCTGAGAAACATGTGGAAACCATTGCAGGAAAATAGACCTAAACGGCGTAAATAACCACTATTTGAAACAATTAAGAAAGAAAAATGTTAACGGTAAACTGTGGCACATGATTGAACTTACAGGTGTGTTGTAACACTTCTCCTGCTTCTGCTACTCCTATTACTACTACTTTTACTACTAAAAATAGGAACACTAAAAGCTAATTCAAAAAGTAATATGTGTAGATGCGATACTCCAATAGCTCCTGTTATGTCCAAGGTGAGATTGATCCAAAGGTTAACAATTCTTTACTTTCATTAAGGATCTAAGTTATCATACAGAACCTCCAAAATAATTAGACCCTAATCAAAACCTCATGCCTGTCAAGCATTTTCCAAGTATTGGGAAACCAATCTTAAGCGAAATTCAAGAATGCTCCTGCACCCGCATTCTGGATGCACCAAACATGTTTGGTTGCTGCTCAAGAACCTGGTCAAAGAAACTGGCAGCAGGTCTGTCTTTTGTTCATCCAAGACAAACACACTCCTCTCACTCCAAAGTCCAAAAAAGATCTGCCATGCAGTTCGGGCTTTGCACCAAGTCTGCTTTTAGTCCACAGCAAAAGCTCGAGAATCCTTAGACAAGATGTACGTGCAAACATGAATCAGTTTGTCTAAGAGTGCCAGTAGCTGGACCATAAATCATCCTTGATGTAAACGTGATGGGTTGGCTGAAATTAAGATCTGAGGGCTTGTGTGTCATGGTGCTGCTTGGGAGCCATTTTCTCCACTTGAATCACAATACTGTTCACCGGAGGTGGGCACCAATACCCCACTCTCCTCTCTTATTTTTCTGTACCTCATCAAGGCAGCTTGTCTCTAACATTTATCTGCTGCCCTTTCAATTAGATAAGGACAACATGGAAGACTAGATGCACAGAGTTCTGTGTCAACTCAAAGCTATGGTTGCCACTACTGAGGTCATGCCATGAAAGGGAAATGGGGCACTACTGTTTCCCCTGAGCACTTTGAAACACAAGTGATTACATTGAACAATCTGTCCGAGAAAGCCTGGTTCGTGACGATCAAAGGCAGTGTGGAGACCACCTGGAATTTCTCTTGGCACTAGACACGTCCTGTGGAGCGATGAGAGGCTCTGAGAAAAGGCGCAGAAGGACCGTTCCTCTCATTCCCACCCTGAGCTTCGTGAGAACACAAGCTCTTTAATTGAGGACCTGCTTTTACTTTCATTGTGATGTTTTCTCAGCATTCAGTGCCACACTCGGATATATTGTATAGTTGGATTCACTCCAACGAAGTGGTAGGTATCCATAGAGCCCCATGAAATTCGGGTATTGCTGGTTTTTTTCCTGTTTGTTTTTTGTTAATCACAATTTTTTTCTACTTTTACAGTAACCACATTTAGTAATGAACATTTTTGGTCAACTGTAATGGCAACTTTGCTCCAAATTATCATCAAAGAAGCATGAAAAAATCTTCTGCTGACAAGAATATGCATAATGTTGGCCGATTTAGTGACGAAATTCCTATCTAAGGGCCAGTTCTGTGGTTTGGCGGACATATTACTCCTCTTTCTACACCCTAATGCATGATGGGTGAAAAGGAAAAAGAATGGGGTGCTTTTGGGGCTGAATTTTATGCCGGGATTGTTTAAAAGAGCGAGTTCAACAACTTAATGCAAAGGCTGCACATTGGGAGAACCAAGGAAGAAATGGAATAGGGAACATAAAAGCCTTCCTTATGTTCTGAAAATATGTCTGCATATTCCCCGCCTGCAGACTGTAGGTTGTACATATGGCAGTGCTCTATATGGCTCTATACATGATCATGAAAAATCACTTTGCTCCGCTTTACTGAAAACATGTAAACCCTACCCCTAACATACATAGCTTATTGTTATTCCTCTGCTCTATTTTTATTTTCATTGTCTGAGCAAGGCCAAATAAGTGAATCAAAACATTTCACTATTATGGGCCTACTGTCAAAGTGTGCTCGTGTTTGGGTTTGGTGACAAACAATAAAATAATGCATCAACACTGATTCAAAAAATGAAATTGTGAAGATGTAGCAATTTGGTTTGGTGTGATATTAAGCCATTCCTCATTTGCTTAATACCAAGGCAAGGCTTGTTAACATTAAGAGTTACCGATGGAGGCACATACGCACATGCACACAGACACACACATCCACTGGTTTGTTTCCACCATAGCTCAGGTTTTAATGATCTGTGTCCCATATCATTCAGAGATGTGATTATCTTCCAACAAAGTGTCCTTGGCAAACAATACAATGTCACTTCAAAATGTTTCCTTTTAAGGAGAGAGCCACTTAGAATGAGACAAGACATGAAAAAGCAGTATGGCTCCGTTGGCGCTATCTTACATAGCTTTAAGACATGTTTACCAAAGTGCTGTCACAGCTCTGCAAGTCATGGTGCTATTGTTGTGGCTTCAAAATATGATCACGAAAACAAACGTCTAACCTTCCGAAGACACGCAGTACATTTCTGTTCCCGCTGCAGTGACCCTTTCTCTGGTGAGTCTTAGTTGAATGGATCAAATTACAAAAATTGTCCCTCTGCAGCTTCAACAGTAATGCTTTAACCTTTGCCCCCATGTGTCCGTGGAAAACAATCATCCCCCAAATGTGTTCAGTGCTCAAAATGAAGAAAAAAAGCCATAAACAATTGCAATAGTTAACATACTGTATTTGTACTTGATGGAAAATTCCCATATGGATCTTTGGTAAACATTTGTACCGAATAAACCTAAAATAAACTATGCATTTCCTCTTTTGGAACAGATGTGGTCTAACCTACGCAGATCTTCACCTCGTTGTTGGTGAAAATGTAGCCAACCGGCGTTTTAATGCACCTCGCCACTGATAAAGCTTGCTGTTTTGTAAGTACATTTTATTATTTTAATCTAAGTTCTGACAGTAGAGTCTGACCAGAAAATGGGTCCAGCAGACATCTGCGCTGATGCGTACCTGCTTCAGTATCTGCTAGCCTCTGACTGTGTCTTACTCCAGAGTCAATTAGTTCCAGCTGTGACCGTGATCTTCAGAGATTGCTGCCGATGGCTCCCCCTCACTGACGTGGCCGACTCCTGCTCCTGTATGTGCCATGTAACCTTTACCCTCTCCACTTTATTGTGTCCAGAAGGCTAATACAAAGGGCAAGACAGTTGTGATTTTTCTTCAGAGTTAGCTATTAACAAAGGTTCAGCTATTGTGGAATTTACAGTAGTAGGTCTGACAGCCGCTGGACCTGAGTTTGAAACCACTTGTAGATGCCGCAACTCCTCTTTTCTTCAAAGTATAAATCAAGAATTAAATGTTGTCTCAAACATCATAAAGTAATTTTGATGTGCTTGGCTGGAGTGTAGAGCATCGTCTGCAAACATGCAAAACCAAATATTTATATGGCCAAGGTTGCTGTACCTGAGGCAAGAAAACCATTATTGGCAATAGGACAGTTCTGAAAGTAATTGAAGTTCCTTTGGGGGAATGGGGGGGATGAGTAAAGATTGCCTTACATATGGTGAGAACATTTGAAATATATTGCTTGGTCATCAGGTTGAACCTTTTACTGCACAGGTCTTATTCTGAAAACAATTATTAGCCGGCAGACTTCTGGGCCCCTGCCATAAACTATATGAGATCTGAAATATTGGTTTTGACAAGAGAATTTGAATAAAGGGCCAACCAGTGTTTGTCTCCAGGAGGAACTAAACCTGAGTCTGAAGGAATGTTCCAGACTGAGTTTCTGTGGTGCGGATCGGAACCCAGACATGCGGTCTATTGTGTAGGGATTATCGGTTCCCATGTTGTCCTTGCGGTCTTCACTCACTCCACTTTTCTGTTTTTAACACTTGTGTGTTTTTCGATCCCCTTAATTTGGCTTGTCTCTAAAACTTCTTCTGCTCCTACGGGGGAAATCAAACTGACTCCTCTGTCAACCTCGCACGTTTCTCTAAATGATCTCGCCTTTTCTCTTTTCTCCTCAATGCTCTCAATTTGACTTGATCTTGAGAGAAAGATGTATTTTGCCACTGTCTGCAGTTTTGACATCCAGGCATTCCCCAGCCAACCGCAACACGTTCCTCATGGTGGGCCTCAGGACCTGTAAATTAGACAACTTCCTCCTAATCCCCATCTTTTCAATGAACTGAATGAAATAAGCTAATGGGAAAAAAGTTATACTTGGCACACGCCGGCCTTTTCGCTGTTCAGGGTCCTATAAATTTTGGTGTTACTGAGGTCAAACTGCCCTTTTCCTCTCACTCTGTGTATCTGCAGGAGGAGAACAAACAAAGACACTCAGATCACTCCTGTTTTGTTTTACACTGGGGTAAAGCTGTGTTGAACTGCTCCCAAAACCTTGGCCTGGTAGTCTATGTATGTGCTCTTTCATGCCTCACCTGCTTTCAAAAACATTCCATCATTGTGCACCATTAACTTTGGTGTAGTGGATGTGAGATCATTCTTTCCAGTCTCGGCAAACTTGGATGCCATTTTGACACATTTGTTAACACAATTCCTTCTTGTGGTCATACGATATATAAGGAGTAGAATCAATAAAAGCTTTGGGGGAGTCTTTTATTGGGTTGATCAGGTCAATATAACTGTCCGTCTCATGCATTTACAACATACTGGGGGTAAATAAGGACAAAGATGATTACATTCTCAGGCAGGGATGATGTGCTGTAGTCCAAATATCTCATCAGATATTAAATCTTGCAGCAGATTAAACTCATTTGAGCATTAAATATTGACGTTGACAGGGTTTGGTTCAGTTCCTGTGCAATGGGAAAACCTGTATGGGCATCTTAATAAATCAAACTTTCGTTAAACATGAATAAATTCAGTGATTCAATTCATAAAGTAAAACTCATACTGTATGTTATATAGATTCATTACACACTGATACATTAACTATTGATTCCTTTGGATTTTGTGAAATGAAAACCCAAAATTCACTTTCTCAGAAAATTTAAATATTAACAAAGTTGGAGACTCCTGGCATCTCATGGCATCACACTCTAATTATTTAATTAATTAACATCTGGGAAGACTGGTCTCAGTCAGGCTTAGCAGGTCATGCAATCAACACTTGTCCAGAAGACGATCGCAGGGTAGAACACATAACTCAGTGTTAACCCAGAAAACCTGATACAATTTCCTGACCTGGGCTGAGAACAAAAAGGTCTGGATTGTTTTCAGATGAAAAGTAGATTTTGCATTTCATTTGGAAATCAGATTTCTCAGATGAAAAGTGGGGATGGACAGAATCCAAGCTGCTGGAGCTCCAGCGTAAAGGTTCTACAGTCAGTAATGGTTGGAGGAGCCACGTCACCTGCTGGTGTTGGTGCACTGTGGACCAAGGGCGCAACAGTAAACTAGAAGATTTTAGAGCTCTTCATGCTTTCTTCTGTTGACCAGCTTTATGGGGATGCTATGGAGATACCTGGTTCAAAGCAAAGTTTTGTCTATCTCAAGTTAGATTCTAATTTTCTCAGATGCTAAAGTTTGGGTTTTTGTTATCTATATACAGTTTTTGTTATCTATCTACAGGTTGCTGTGAGACATGAAGGTTGGTCCTGCTCAAGGTTTCTTCCTCTTGGTATTGCGTCACTTCCTGTCTTTTCAATCAGTCGTTGGTTGCACTGTGCACGGTGTGTTGTATTCGCTTTACTTAAAATTTGAACACTTGGGACATTCTAGTTACCTGATAACAACAGTGAGAAACAACCCATATTAAACAAATACAGGGCTTTGCCGACTATCAGCATTAGCATGGCCTCACCGTCTGTTTCACCCGGTGTCTTTGTCTGTTCAGCGTGTGAAATGTTTAGTTACTCCTCTGCCTCCCTTAGTGAAGGGACTAGGTGCAGAAAGTGTCATTTATTTAAAATTATTATTCACGTCTGAGCCAATGACACCCGGCTTTGTCAGTCGGAGGTCAGCAAAATTAACATAGAGTCAGTGTGCAGCTACGCAAAAACGATGTCGGACTCCGTAGCATTCTCTGGTCCCCTCCCCAATCTGGCCAGCGATGAGATGTTTAGCCGCATGTCGCAAATTAATACTAAAGCACAAGTTGGAGAAACTAATATCACAATTAAGTGTGGACTGTTAAATATTAGATCTCTTTTGTGTAAATCCCTGCTGGTGCACGACCTGATAGCGGATCATCACATTGATTTATTTTGTCTTACTGAGACCTGGCTTCAGGAGGAGGAGTATGTTAGCTTAATTGAATCTACTCCTCCTACCCATCTTAATTATCATATTCCTCGTGTTACTGGTTGAGGAGGGGGAGTGGCAGCAATCTATCACTCCAAGTTATTAATTAATCATAGACCAAAATATGGCTCCAGTTCATTTGAAAGCCTGACTCTTGGCATCACTCATCTGAACTGGAGGACAGAAAAGCCACTTCTGTTTGTAGTTGTATATCAGCCCCCTGCTGGGCCACATTCAGAGTTCCTGTCTGAGTTCTCTGATTTCTTATCTGACTTGGTCCTTAGAACAGACAAAGTCATGATCATTGGAGACTTTAACATCCATATAGATGTTATAAATGACAGCTTTAGAAATGGCTTCATTTCATTTCTTGAGTCAGTGGGTTTCCTCCAGCAGATAAACCAACCAACTCATAACTTCCACCACACCCTAGATCTAGTTCTGACTTATGGTGTTGAGGTAGAACATGTGTCAGTGTTCCCTCAGAACCCACTCCTGTCAGACCATTCTTTGATCACTTTTACATTTATGATTAAGGATCCTTCTATGCTCAGAACAAAGTCTTACTATAGCAGATGTCTTTCAGATAATGCTGTAGCTAAGTTTAAGGAAGTGATCCCTGTGCTGATCCCAGGACCACCGTGTGTTTCCCCAAGGGTAAATCACTATAATCTTAGCCCTGCTGAGGTTGACTCTGTTGCTGAAGGTGCAGCAACCTCACTGAGAATCACGCTTGATTCTGTTGCCCCCCTGAAAAAGAAAATAGTAACTCAGAGGAGGTGTGCCCCCTGGTATAATTCACATATCAGGACCCTCAATCAGAAAGTGCGAAGACTAGAAAGGAAGTGGCATTCTTGTAAAATAGACAGCTGTCATGTAGCCTGGAAAGACTGTCTATTAGTTTACAAAAAGGCCCTCCGTAAGGCTAGAACATCTTATTTTTCTTCTTTAATTGAGGATAATAAGAGCAACCCCAGGTTTCTTTTCAGCACTGTGGCCAAATTAACCAAGAGTCACAGTGTTTTAGATCCACGTATCCCTTCTTCCCTTCGTGGTGAAGACTTCATGAGCTTCTTCACTGATAAAGTTCTAGCTATCAGAGAAAAAGCAAACCAGGCCATCCCAACAACTGGACCATCACCAGATGTGCTGACTGTGGGAACTTAAACTCCTTCAGCCCTATATATTTTTCTGAGGTGTCATCGCTAATTCAGAAATCCAAGACCACCACGTGTCTTTTAGATCCCATCCCAACACACCTGTTGAATGATGTTTTACCATTGATAGGCAGTTCTATCCTGGACCAGATCAATGGTTCTTTAGTGACAGGTTATGTACCCCGGTCCTACAAGGTGGCAGTGATTAAGCTGTTGCTTAAAAAAACATCACTGGATCCTGATGTATTAGCAAATTATAGGCCAATATCCAACCTTCCTTTTATCTCTAAAGTTCTTGAGAAGGTGGTGGTGACTCAGTTACTGGAGCACCTGCAGAGAAACAGCCTGTTTGAGATGTTTCAGTCAGGCTTTAGAGATCACCACAGCACAGAAACAGCACTTCTTAAAGTTACTAATGATCTTCTTATAGCTTCAGATCATGGACTGGTCTCTATGCTGGTTCTGCTGGACCTCAGTGCTGCTTTTGATACAGTTGATCACAGCATCCTGTTACAGAGACTGTAACATGTGATTGGGATTAAAGGGACAGCACTAGACTGGTTTAGATCGTATTTATCTGGTAGATACCAGTTTGCCCATGTCCATGGTGTTCCCTCCTCATACAGTAGGGTTAGCCATGGAGTTCCTCAAGGTTCTGTACTTGGACGAATCCTCTTCACCTTGTACATGCTTCCCTTAGGGAACATTATTCGGCAGCATGGGATAAATTTTCATTGTTATGCTGATGACACTCAGCTTTATTTATCCATGAAACCAGAGGAGACAGAGAAGTTGGTGAAGCTTCAGACCTGTCTTAAAGACATAAAGTCCTGGATGTCTTCAAATTTCCTCCTCCTTAACTCAGGAAAAACTGAGGTCATGGTGTTTGGTCCTGAACCTCTCAGGGATAGATTAGATCACATGATCACTCTAGATGGTATCTCATTAACATCTAGTCTCTCTGTGAGGAATCTGGGAGTTACTTTTGACCAAAATCTCTCCTTCAACTCACACATTAAATTAGTCTAAAGAAGTGCCTTTTTCACCTGAGGAACATCACAAAGATCAGGAAGCTACTGACACGGCATGATGCTGAAAAGTTAGTCCATGCATTTGTTACTTCCAGGCTGGACTATTGTAATTCTTTATTATCAGGGTGTCCAAACAACTCTTTAAGAAGCCTCCAGCTGATCCAAAATGCTGCAGCCAGAGTTCTGACAGGTATTGACAAAAGAGATCACATTACTCCTGTAATGGCGTCGCTCCATTGGCTGCCCGTTAAATTTAGAATAATTTTTAAAACCCTTCTTCTGACCTACAAGGTCCTCAGAGGCTTAGCTCCATCCTACCTGGAGTAGCTAGTGATACCTTACCAGCCCAATAGACCGCTCCGCTCTCAGAATGCTAGTCTACTTGTGGTTCCCAGAGTCTCTAGGAGTAGAATGGGGGGCCGAGCATTTAGCTACCAGGCCCCCCTGCTATGGAACGAGCTCCCTGTCCAGGTACGGGAGGCTGACTCAATCTCTACTTTTAAGATTAGGCTCAAAACCTTCCTCTTTGAAAAAGCTTATTGTTACTAATTCTGTAGTTCCAGTTACTATTACAGACAGACAAACTATCATGTTTAGGGGGTCGTCTAATCATTAGGTTAACATCTTAGCTATGCTGTTATAGGCCGAGGCTGCCGGGGTCCAGAAACATGATCACCTGACAGGCCTCTGTCACCCCACTGGGTCTTTCTTCATGAAACTCCAGAATTGTTACTCAAAACACATTTGCCTGGTTTTGAAAACAGATGGAAGCTTCTCTTACATTCCAAAATGTATCCCAGTATCATAAGTTCGTTGCTGGAAAACACATCTGCCCAGCAAAACAGAACCATCCCAAAAAGAAAAGAAGTGACGAAAAGACATCTCTTAGACCATGATATGATATAAGAAAATATAAGCTGTATCTAAGTGGAGCTGTTAAAATAAATATGTGTGCATATGGTTTAGTCGTACGTGCTTCTGTTTCCTCATTCGCTTCCACTTCTCCAACATCTGGAAAGGATCAGCTGGAAGGCTTGGAAAGCAGGAAAAATTAAGAAGCACTTAAAAAACAGCAAAAACATTTAAATTGAGCAAATAGATAGGATGTGTGAACTACACCACTTTGCACTGCAGGAATGTGGAACAACAGATGCTGTGGGATAACATCCGCCGTTTCCTAAATCTTAATTTCTTGTTGCCTTCTTTTGGTTTGATATACAGCTGTAATGATCCGTTATGTGTAACAGTGCCATAAAATGAAAAATGGATCTCTCTCTATTCTTGTTTTTTTTCCCCAAATATTGTTTTAAGCACTTAAGATCAAACCTACACCCATGTCTTTTCTTTGGATTGTCATCTTTAACAATAAATTTCATCCTGTAAATTGTAAAAACAGATGTTATTTGAACAAACAAGTGTAAGCTTTTTCTACCTGCAAAGCCTGCACATTAAAAATCATCAGTCATAGGAAAGAACAAATAAA